>NC_092703.1:17563409-17773409 GCF_964275005.1 Diadema setosum | reverse complement strand
CCTTCCTGATGAAACGATTTCCCAATGTTGATAAATAAGACATAATGGACCGTATGCAGAAAAGCAGCATCTGCCCGCACGCAAGCTCCACTCCGAATTCATAATTATACAAATCTGCCAAACAAACTTATCAAATTCAAAGCTGCTGATAAAATCAATATCAACGTTTATGCCAGCAACAGCTTACTAGTTATCCCTCCCCACGCGCAGCTAAAAAAACACATACGCAAAAAAAACTGACATTATAAACACATTCTTCCATATCACACACACACACACACACACACACACGCACAAACGGACACTAAATTATCATGTGCACGCGCACATACACACTTCCTTGAAACCTCACCATGACTTTTTACATGGCATGTTTGCATGGATGTAGCCATGTAAGTTATGTGTTAGTATTTCAATGATTATGTCCAGAACGATATTACCCAGCAAAATATGCTTCGAGGGCGGGCGACAATCTGTGCCGCCAGCCCCCTACACGGATTGTCGCCAGGCGACAATCCGTGTAGGGGGCGACAATCCGTGTAGGGGCGACAATCCGTGTCGCAACATACGGCCCTTGTAGAAGTGCTAAGTAGGGCAAAGTAGTCTAATATTGGACCCAGGCAGCATGTGGACGCTGTCATAAGAAAAATGATCACTTGTCATGGTTAATTCATAAAGATACATTGTTAATTCATACAAGTTCGTGACAGGAGTAGTCCTTAGAAAGTAGTTTTAAGGCGCTTTGTTGGTGATGTGGTATTATGATGTGATCAGACCATCGGAGAACATTTCTCGCTATTACCCCAAGTAGCATTGCGTGCTCACCTTCCGGTACATGCATAAGTTAAGAACAGAGTTCTGGACCAAAGGGCTGACAGTGTTTGAACGAGATTCGCGTTAAATGTACATGTACTTGCAGGGGTTGAGCCGCAGATTGGACAGTCCAAATCATTCTTGATAAGATTCCTTGTGGTGTTCACACGTAAAGGTCTGTCATTGTGAGATCATCTACGCATTTCCATCGGCTGAAACAACTGCTATACGAATACCGGGACTCCGACTCCCGTCCGACTCCGACTCCGACTCCGACTCCCGTCTGGACTCAGACGTTGGGGTAAGCTCACCGGATAACTTGGCCTTGCTTCAAGAACACAGGAAGCCACATATCCATAGTGTCGGCTACGGTCTTACACTCGTTGAAAAATGCATGTTGATAACTGTGGTATTGTTGTTTGAGGTACAATGAATGTCCTCAATACATATGTAAGAAGGGTAATCGTATTCGGGTGTCAGCATTTTAATTCAAGAATTCTAGGAGATCAAGGATATAAGTTCTAGATAGAAAAGGAGTATTTTTTTAACCACTGTTGGTAAATCGCAGGTTGAAGGTCGAACATGTGCCAGTAAGATTCTTATGTCCATATGATACGTAAATCTAAAGGACAGTAGGGTTCGCAAACTGTTGAGGCACGAATTACAACTCCAGCACAACATCAGCCTTTTCTGTTATTTTAAGTAGATAATAATTTGAAATGGAGACAACACTGTATGATGGAATATTGTTGTATAGCCATTTGTTTAAACACAGTCATGATATCTGAATTTAAGTTCTGCAGGATGAATGTGAACCGGGGCCGCCAAATCTGCTTTACAGTGAACGCACATTAGTCACGGATGTCAGAAATGGTGGTTCTTGAAAGTGACGTTAGATACATTATCCAGTTGAAATCGTCAACTGTATTTGACGGACATGCAGCTTTTCCAACCCTTTCTGCCCCATTTTCTCCGTCTCTTTCTCTGCCTGGCTTTGTTTGTATCAATACTGGTATTAGTAGAGACTATGTTGCTGCCGGGCCAAACATAGCGAGCAGTGATTGCGCGTTGCGTTGCAAGGACTGCAGAGTGGAGCAGTCCATGTACAACATTGAAAAGAGTCTTCCGGTGGCTCTTCGACACGAACGGTCAAGTGCGGCCGTGAGAAACGTCGCGAACGATTTTGCTGCCTGCGTTACTTCGAGGCACTGTCTTGAGTACCAAGCTAGTCTCCGATAAAGGCTTAAGTAGCGTTGTAATTCTGGTTCGGCTTTGTGTGCTTCTGCTATGTGTGTGAAGTCGATTCGAGTGTCGGTGTGCAAAGCGCTGATATCGGGCCGACAGAGGGCGTCTGCCACAACGTTATCGCGACCCTTCACGTGTCGTACATCGGTTGAGAATTAAGATATGAAGCTGCGCTCCAACATCTCGCGTGGGCTGTAGTGGTCTGAAATCGCATTAAATGCATAAATTAACGACTTATGATCAGAATAAACGCAAAAGGATCCACCCTCTGGCATGTACCTGAAGAGTCTGATCTTAAGGACGCACGCCCGAATGCGCTACACCTGGTCTCGGCAGGCTGCAGCTTATGCGAAAAAAACGTAATAGGTTGCTATGCGTCGTCTTTTAGCTGCTGGATGAACCATCAGTAAGCTCAAAGGATACTCGGCATTAGGGTAAGTCAGCAGCGTATTAAAGCTCTCTTTGACCTCCGAAAACGGGGCGTCGTATTCGTGTGACCAAATCAACGGTTTCCGTGATCGTGGCTTGTGACTACGGAGGAAATCTGTAAGCGGTAGGAGGATTTGGGGATGAACCTTCGGTGAAAGTTCATCAACCCCAAGAATCCTCGCAGTTGCTTCAGTGACGTCGGGATGCTGCAGTTGTGTATATTATACGGCAACCACTTTGTCAGGAAGTGGGCTAACGATAACGCGATGGCGGAGAAAGTCTAACTCTTCTTTAACGAAAACGCACTTGTCTGGGTTAATGATAACACCAAACTGTTGGAGGCGATCAAACTGTCGACGTAGGTGACGCTCGTGTTCATCTGTGCCCTTGCTCGTGTATTACTAGCACATCATCAATGTACGCATAAACGCGCCCGGAAATTCTTGAATGGCTTGGTCGATAAAGCGTACGTTGGAACGATTGAGCCGCGTTTCTCAAACCGAACGGCATTCTGAGAATTCATACTGTCCGAATGACGCGCATACAGCCGTCTTGCATAAAATGTCATCGTCTGCGACCGGTATCTGGTGATACGCTCTAATGAGGTCGATCTTTGAGAATATGCGCATACTGTGCAAATTTACCGCGAAATCCTGTAGGCCTACGAGGAACCGGGTAGCGATCTGGCACAGTAGCTTTGTTCAGCGCCCTATAATCGCCGTAAGGGCGCCAATCACCGGCACTCTTTTTGGGCGCCATATGTAATGGCGAGGCCCGCCGGCTGTTTGACAGTCGAACTATATGCCCAAGTCGAGCATAATATATGCTGAAATTCATTGCATGCCATTTCGACTTTATCTCCGGAAAGTTTGACCTGTTTTTTACGTGGACCTCTCTTTGCCAATGAAACACAGTTATCTTGAACAATTAGTTTCATCCCTGCCGGAAAGAACACACTGTCGACACAGAGTGAATTCACACTGTGGACACACTGTATCCCCATGGTCGACCCACAGAAAAAACTCTCAGACAAATTGGAACCTTTCACAGTGTGTTCGTAGTGTGTTTGCAGGGACAAAGTACACATTGTGTACACATTGTGCACACACTGTGACCCTCATACTCTCAATGAAATCTAACCCCACACTGTGCGATGTTTACATGCACCTCACACTATAGGCAATCACTCACTCTGTGGAGATCCTTTGGCAGTTTTCAGAATTCTGCGTCGATATTTCCGGAATTCTCACTCTGTGAACTCTCTCCCACACTGTGAGCATACTGATTCAATTTCCCCACATCTCTCACACTGTGTACACTCTGTGGCGATTTTCCACACAGTCATCACACTGTTGTGAGCATTCTGTGGCGATTTTACATCCAGTCTCCACACCGTGTACACTCTAACAATTCACAAACAGATTTCATGGAAATGACAAGCTTTCTTCGTTATGACCCGACCATGTGTATATACATGTATATGTATAATTTATATACATATATATATACATATAATATATACATATATATATGTATGTACATATATAATATATATATATATATATATATATATATATATATATATATATATCGTGTAGCGAAATCGATCAATTCCGCTATATGGCTTTTGTACAGTAAGCCGGGTATTGATTATTCATTATCGATCGAACTAAAGTATGATCGATCGTTGTCGGTAGAGGATTGAATTTATTTTTGATTGTTTTCAACAGGTCTCTGGACTTAAACTTAATAAAGATAAGATAAAAGTGTTAGAATTGGGAAGTAGTAAAGATAGTGTTTATGATGTTTCTGTTGGACAAAAGGTGACGGAGTTAAAAATTTTAGGGGTATATTTCACTTTGGATCCAGAGGTGAAAGAAAAATTGAATTATAAAGAAATACTTAGTAAAATAAAGAAATTGATATGGTGGAAGCAAAGAGACTTGACGTTAGTTGGTAAAATTCAGTTATTGAAGACTTTTATTTATTCTAAGTTAATATATGTGGGGTCTCTTACCCCTTTGCCAGAATGGGTATATTATGAATTGGAATTGGTTGTTTGGGAATTTATTTGGCAAGGGAAACCAAAAATTAAAAAAAAAATGTGTTGGTATTAGATTATGAACACGGGGGAGTAAAATTTATGCATTTTCCATCATTGATAAACGCTCAAAGAGTAATGTGGGTTAAAAGGTTATTTTATGGTAAACAAAAAATGAAATGGAAACAATATTTTCAGTTTGTTACTAAACATATTGGAGGTAAATTTATATTTTGCTGTAATTATTTTATTTATCTTTTGAATTTGTCTATACCGGAATTTTACAGGGATCTTTTGAAAACATGGGTGAAAACAAGAGATTTCAGGGGTAATTATAATCAAATAAGGAAGGAAGTATTGTTTAATAATAAAATGATTCGTATTGAGGGAAAATGCAGGTTTGATGAAGATTTGTTTTTGAAAAATTGTTTTAGATTGGAACATATAATGGATAGGAATGGTAAATTATTTTCTGTTGAATATTTTTATAATAAAGGATTTAATTATTTAAATATTTTGAGTATTCAGAAGATATATGAAGCGCTTCCAATTGGTTGGAAAAGGAACACAGAGGTAGAGAAGGATACAAGTGTTGATGAAATGATTTTTATAAGAAATGGGAAGGAAATTCCTTTGGAAAAGATTACCTCTAAAGACATGTTGAATTAGTGAAGAAAGTAAGTGATGATTCTTTGGTGATAGAAAAAATGAGAAATTTATATTTTTGTGATTTTTCTAATAAAGATATAAAATGTATTTTTAGTAGGATAAGAAGTAGCACTTTGAGTTCTGTTTTGAGGGATTTTCAGTATAGATTATTGCATGGAATAGTGTACACAAATCATCAATTATTTCAGTTTAAGTTCGTAAATGATAATTTATGTTCTTTTTGTCATAAAGAGGAAGAGATGTATAAACATATATTTTATACATGTGAATTTGCTAGGAAAGTTTGGGGAAAATGTAGTACTTTTTTTGAATATGTTGATTTGCAACAGTTGAGTTGGGAAGAGATCTTTTTTGGTATAGAGTTACCTGATAAAGGAAAAGCTCAGTTAGTTAACCATGTTATAATTTGGGTGAAGAAATTGCTTTTTTTAGGAAGGAAAAATAAGACACCCCCAACGGAATATTTCATTAAAAGGTCTATAGAGCAGGATATGTTAGAAGAAGAAAAGTTAGCAGTTATACGTAATACGTTGTCAATACATTTACAAAAGTGGGAAAACTGGAAAAAAATTTGAGAATTTGTTTTACGTTTATTTGATAGAGTAGGGTCTGCTGCACATCCACCAGGAAATGCCTTTTCCACGCACTCGTATTGTAATATGTGTTATCATGTAACTCAGGACACACAGGTTTCAGTTGCCTTTGAAGTTTTGTTGTGATGGGGGGTTTGGAAGGGGGAGGGGGGATGGGGGTGGGGTAGTAAGAGGGAGAATGGACGGGGGTATAGAGTGGTCGGGGGGTGGGGGGTTGCGAGGGAGGGGGTGTTTTTTTTTTAAACAATAAACTTCAATCAATGCATATTGATATTTTAGGTTGGATTGAATGAAAGCTGAAAAGAAATTATTTTTTTGGTAGGTGATTTAGTTAATAGAATTTATAATGTAATCAAAGAATAAAAATGGTTAAGAGAATGATGGATTAATAGTGTAAAACTAGAAAAGAAGTGATGTCTATATATGGATTGTGAAAAAAAAATGTATCAGAGTGTAAAGTTTTGGTATAAATTTTGTATTTATTGATGTAAAGGATTATGAAATTGGTCCAGAGAATTTTGTATAATTTTTTTTTGTATGTTATGTTTCCCATTGATGAAGAATAAGATGTTCTTTAAAACAAAAACAAAAAAAGATAAGTTGTTAACGCGAGGTCCAAAATCACAATTTGGGTCAGTTTTTCGGATATTACGTAAGTTAGGGGCATCAAAGTGGTAAGTTGGCTACGGATTTGAATAAAGGTATTAAATACCAGTATTTTGATACCGAATTTGTAGGGTTTTGGCCAGATTTGTTCCACAAATTGGTGTTTTAGTGGTGGAAGGTATGATTTGTATAACTACGGCAACAATTTTAGAGCAAAAATATAATGAGGCAATTGTCCATTATATCCATTTATTATACTGCTTCTCGTAGGGAACGGACGTATCATGCCTGCTCCAGCTCTGCGTTGATACTGAAACACGCCAAGTTCAAAGATATGGCGGGAAACTCACAATCGGCTGCGGACCACCGGAGCCCTCCTTAATGCCCGGCCGACCCGACCCCTAAGGATTTGCACCATCAAACCCGACAAACCTGGGAGCCTAGGCCGTAGCCAGCTGATATTGGAGTAAATTTCACAAAATAAAAGTGGATATTTCTGCTGATTCCGTTGAGGCACTTGTGGAGAGAGTTATTGGTGGACGGACTGGCTGTAAGGGTTTGGTTACTTATAGTCCATGGGCCAGGCCAGATATTGGTACCACCTGAGGTGGCAAAACCTTTTTGGTGTCATTTTGTTTGTCGGGCATAGATATGCTTATCAAGCTATGATAGCATTTCCAAATGAGTAGCTTAGTCATAATAAATGAATTTTTAACCAATTTGGTCTCGTTGTTATATCCCTATACTTCTGAATCGAGGCTAACCGCTATACAAAAAAGAGCACTGTCTTCTGTATGTTCACAGGTGTTCTGTTGTAAACCCTGTGCGCTTAGTCTTTATTCAAGGCAGCGAAGGGAATATCCAAAGGTTATGATGTCCACAGCGCTTAGTCTTTATTCAAGACGGCGAAGGGAATATCCAAAGCTTATGATACAGTGTATATCCCTTTATCTAAAAACAACAACAACAACAAAAGCAATACCTCGTGAATTTTACCGTATTTTTCAATCATTTATCATTTTCCGGTGAAAACGCTACGGTGAAAACGCTAATACCACGCCAACGTTGCTTTATTTCCATCCAACAATGAAAGATAATGCAAAACAATGTACCGGTACACTACAATACATTATAATAAATAATATTGTAAATGAACAGAGTGATTTTGTTTAAAACTGATGTATTTGTTGAAAGGGTTGTATAAAAACAGTATAGACAATCCCTTTTATTAGGAACTTTAGATATGATAACGGTACATTGTTCTAGATAAAGACTAAGCGCATCGCATGACAGCTGTGGACATCATAACCCTTTGGATATTCCCTTCGCTGCCTTGAATAAAGACTAAGCGCACCGCGTTTACAACAGAACACCTGTGGACATACAGAAGACAGTGCTCTTCTTTGTATAGAGGTTAGTTTCGATTCAGAAGTATAGGGATATAAAAACGAGACCAAATTGGTTAAAAATTCATTTATTATGACTAAGCTATTCATTTGGAGATGCTATCATAGCTTGATAAGCATATCTATGCCCGACAGACAAAGTGACACCAAATAGGTTTTGCACCTCAGGTGATATACCAATAACCCATTTTTCGGGTCTTGGCCCATGGACTATTAACCTCATTTCTGGAAGGTAAAGGTAAGCTTGTTATTATTGGCAAAATCCTTCAGCACAATTCTATTAATACGAACTGTCACTAACAAAGTAAGCAACTTTTTGAGGCAGGGAAAAAATGAATCAAAAGAATATTTGAATATGTTTGCAGAAGAAACCTGATCCAGCGGCGAAGAGGCCTACCATCAAGCCGCTATGGATGTGCGTAGTACAACCTCACCTAGACCTAGCAAATATATTGGAATAGGAAAAGAAACAGAAGATAGCGGAGATGAAGACTGTGGCTGGAGAGTAGAAAGGAGGAAGAGAAAGGTTAGACCTAGATCTAAATCTACAGTGGAGAGTCAGGAAGAAAAAAGAATTAGAAAAGACAGTGTCCGCAATGAGACAGATACTTTAAGAAAGTTCACTACAGAAACGAGTCAAAATCAAAGACCAAATATGACATATGACGGTAGCCATAGTTGGATTAGAAGGGGAAATGTCTGTCAGATTAGCCCAGTCAAATTAGTGCAGCAGTTACATAGACAAATCGGGGAAGTGGAAAAAATGTACAAGGTGAAAGAAAAACGGTTGTTGAAAATCGTACGCAAAGACGAAAAACAGGTGAAAAAAGCCTTAGAGATGAGTTGGCGGGAATCTCTGTATCAGTTGAGAGAATGTAATCAAAGGTAGTGAGTAGCAAAGGTGTCATTTCACAGAGTTGATGATAAGATTACTGAGGAAGAGCTTGAAGAATTATTGAAAGACCAAGGAGTCATTCAAGTGAAGCGATTCAAAAAAAGGATTGAAGGAGAACTAGGCCCCACCCCTTCTGTGCTACTGTTCTTTGACTCGCAACAAATGCCTTCATCTGTCACATTCCTGTATCAGACATACAGAGTTCATGAATACGTAGCTCCCCTCACACGATGTTTCCAATGCCAACAATTCGGACACGTAAAAAAACAGTGTAGAGGGAAAATAAGATTTGTGAGATGTGGTGGTAACCACCATTTTGATGAATGTCAAACAAAGGACAACCCAAAGTGCTTTAGATGCAAAGAAAACCACTCGGCAGCATACCAAGGTTGCATCTACTACAAAGAAACGAAAGAGATACAGACGCTCAGACTTGAGAACAAAGTGTCGTATGCACAAGCTACAAAACAATATAGGTCGCAACAGTCTACTGAAATGAATCGACAGAGTGTGTCGAATATCCAACCCTCAAAGCAAGTGGAGACGACACAAGTCTAGTGAAATAAAACAGCAGAATTTACCCCAAGAGAGTGAGGAAAAGAGGACACTCCAGTGTACAAATACTACAAAATCAAATAGAGTTGAAAGCCCACCCCTGAAACAGAGAATAATAATGGTACATCAGGAAACCCAAACGGACAAAAGAGAACCTGTAGAGGAAAAAAAAAAGAAGCAACAGGGGAAGTAGAACAACCATCCGCATCATCTTTCAATGTTAATGTCGATTTTCTGTCATTTGTTACGTTCATCATCAATAATCTGGATATAGAAACAACCCATTCGAATAGAATTAGACTTGTGGTTGAAGCAGCCAAACGATGCTTAGATATACAAGATGTGTCACCCGAACTCATTCATTAACGTCTTCAATGAGTCTCAAAATACTCAAAGCGAACAGGATACTCCCCGTCGCACAGATCATGTATTTAATATTTCACAATGGAATGCCCAGAGCATGAATGCTCATGGAACAGAATTTTACAAAAAGTTGTTAGAAGGTAAAGAACGGAAAAATTTACCAGATATTATATATATACAAGAGAGTTGGTTTACAGATTATAATGTTTTCAATACACCTGATTACAACTCTGTTATTAAGAACAGAGGTTCAGGAGGTAGAGGCGGTTTAGTGATTTATATTCATAAATCTATCATTTTTCAAGAGATACAAACCCCCTCTTCTGAAAAGTATCAACGAATGGATGCATTTTCTTTTAATAGACCAGTTTCAATTATAAATTATTATAATCCATGTAAAAAATTAGATATATGTAAATTTGAAGATATGATTAAAAATTGTCTTACTGATTTTATATTGTGCGGTGATTTCAATGCCCACAGTGCAGTGTGGGGTGGAAGGAAAGAGGACAGTCATGGAAAGGTGGTGGTTAAATTCTTAGAAAAGTATAATTTGGTTTTATTAAATGATGGATCGGCAAATAGACTGGACCCGCATACGGGTCTTTGGTCATGTTTAGATCTGACCATTGCTTCGCAAAAGTTTGCGCATGAATTAAATTGGGAAGTATTTGAAAATAATTTTGGTAGTGATCATTTGGTTCTAAAACCGAAAACTGTAAACAGGAATCAATGAAAAGGTGTGGTCATTTTGAAATGTTGAGTAGAATTTATAAAAGAAAAGAATTGCTGATAAATGTTTGCATCTGGATATATTACAAGTGATAGAAGATATGAGCATTCAAGAAAAATATAATTTGATTGTAAGTTTGATTAGTGAGGTAGCAGAAGAAAATATTGAAAAGGTATATATAGGTGGAAGAAAAGGAAAGGATCCAGCGCCATGGTGGACAGAGAAATGTGAACAGGTGATCAGGGAGAGAAATCGGTATAGAAGTAGAGTAGGAAGGCATTATAAGTCAGAAGATTTGGTAAAGTATAAAGAAAAGAAAGCGTATGCTCAGAAAGTTATAAGAGAAGAAAAGTATAAATACTGGCTCAAATACTGCCAGTCGTTGGATCGAACGACGGATGTGGGTAAAGTCTGGAAAAAAGTGAAAGGATTACAGAAAAGTAAGGAGAATACTCATGTTAGAAGTAATTCATTTGAGATGGATAAGATGGCATCGGTAACAGATATATCACAAAAAGCAAATCCTATTTCAAAGGCGTTTCAGTTGATCGAAGCAGATGATATATATAATTAAGAAGAAGAAGAAAAAAAGGAAACATTGAGAATGAAGTAATCAAAGTAAATTTATATGAGCAATTTGATAGCCCTTCCAATGAGGAATTCACAATGAGAGAATTAAAGAATGCTTTGAAAGAAATGAAAAATACAGCGGCAGGTAAAGATGGTATTAATGCTATCATGGTACAATCGCTACCTGAAATTATGTATAAATGTTTATTGCAATTGTATAATGATGTATGGATTAAAGCAATTTTTTCCAGCTGAATGGTATCAATGTATACAAATTCCTGTGTTGAAACCGGGTAAAGACCCCACGAATCCTAGGTCATATCGCCCGATTACTTGAGTCTCAGTGATGTGTAAGATTATGGAAAGAATGGTGAAAAACAGATTAGTATGGTATTTGGAGAGGAATGATATATTAAGTCCGTTTCAAGCGGGTTTTAGAAAAAATAGAAATACTATCGATCAATTGGTGAGATTAGAAACTGATGTATACAAAAAGGAATGGCGAATAAAGAATATGTGGTTGTTGTGTTCTTAGATTTGACTAAGGCCTTTGATAAGATCTGGAGAAAAGGTTTACTTCATAAAATTGAAGCGATTGGAATTAAGGATAGAATGTTAAGGTGGAGTGCTGCATTTTTGGGAAATAGACAATGTGTAGTAAAGTTAGATGGTATATATTCTGAAGAATATGTGCTGAAAAGGGGGACTCCCCAAGGAAGTGTTATGAATCCAGTTTTGTTTAATGTTATGTTGAGTGATTTAAAATTGAAAAAAAAAAAGTTATCAGTATATGCTGATGATATAGCGTTATGGAGCGTGAGTAGAAACTTGTGTTATTTGCAGAAGAAATTACAAAGAGCAATTGATGAAATTATGTCATGGTGTAGAGACTGGAAGATCGATATTTCAGCTGATAAATCAGCTGTGATGGTGTTCACCAATAAACAGAAAAATAGTGTTACATTATTGAAGGATATGAAATTAAACAATATGCGGAATATAAGTTTTTAGGAATGTGGTTTGATCATAAATTAAGTTGGAAAAAACATATTGATGTTATTAAAGACAAGGCTGTAAAGCGATTAAATTTGTTGAGATGTGTTGCTGGTACACCATGGGGCAGTAATGGTCAAATATTATTGACAGTATATAAAGGATTGATAAGATCAATTTTAGATTATGGATGTGAATAAGCCAGTTCGGGGTTCCACTTTGAGCATGAGCAGAAAAAGGTCATCTGTGCCGGCAGAGCATGTTGGTCTTTTATTCACTGAGGTAAGCATCTGTGATGTAATGATTATTCAAGTGATCATTATGAGTGGTGCTTGCCAGCACATCCACCTGACAGCAAAAGTGGTATTTGACAATATCAATAGAAAAAGATTGTTCATACATTCAATGTAAAATAATGAAATGGATGCTTTCCAAAGTGCTAATTGATGGATCATTCTGGTCACCTGGTCTACGCAAGTTCATTCTTTGTTTGAACTTGACTGATGAATTCCATAAATTGTTACGTCGGGTAAGCTGAAATACCTTCTCTCGCTTGAAAACTCGTGGAGTGCCTAATCAACTGAGAAAGAAGAAAGGTCATTTGTACCGATGTGCCCATGAGCTAACCCCGAACTGGCTTATTATATGATGCTGCAAGTGGTAGCACAAAACGTAAACTTGATTGTATTCAATACCAGGCTTTGAGGATAATTACTGGTGCAGTGCGGAAGACATCTCTTGAAGCTTTACAAGTAGAGTGTGGAGAGATGCCTTCAAAATTTCGCAGAAGTATATTTGTTGATAAGGATAGATTTTATTTAATGTCTTTTGAAGGGAAACGGCATCTACAATAGAAGTATTACAGCCATGTTGGTATTATGATCGTTTTAATTGTAAAACCAGTCAAGGCCCGCTTGTTATGAGGGCATGTACTTTGAACTACAAAAGTTGAACAAATTTATGATTGTATATTAAAAGAACCGCATTGGTATTATGTATCTCCGAGAATATCATACTCTATTTTTGATAACATTAGGAAAAGAATTGATAGTGAGATAGAGATGGCAAATTATGTAAATGAAAGATTATTAATAAGATGAAAAGGTTATTTGAAAATATATACAGATGGATCAAGGCAAGACAATAACAATACTGGTGCTGCTTTTTATGTTGATCAGTATGACATAGGTAAGGTTTTTAGATTACCTTCAATATGTATTATGAGAGCAGAATCAACAGCAATTATAATGGCGTTAGAATAGTTGGAGACTTTTCGCAGTATTTCGGTTGTTATTTTAACCGATTCTCTAGCTGCATTACAGGCGCTAGAAAATTTTTCCTCTATTACAAATGTTTTAGTTGTAGAAATTTTAGAGAAATTGAAATGTTTACAATTGCAGGATATAGATGTATATTTTGAATGGATACCCTCTCATAGAGGAGTGAAAGGTAATGAAATAGCTGATAATTTAGCAAAAAGGGGGTCTTTTAAAGAAAATATAGATGTTGATATTGCCCATACGAGACAAGAACTTACCAAATATATGGTGTCGTATTATAGAAATATTTGGCAAACAGAATGGGAAACATCTGAGAGAGGAAGATATTTCTTCGGAATACAATCGCAGGTATCTAAGGGAATACAGTTACAAGGAATGAGTAGAAAGGAAGAAGTGTTAGTACATCAAATTCGTCTGGGGAAATGTAGGTTGAATTATTATCTTTATGATATTAATTGTCACGAAATTGGATTATGTGATTCATGTCAAGTGTTAGAAACAATAGATCATTATTTATTGGAATGTAAACGGTATAAAAATGAAAGAAAATTGATGCAAAAAATGATGAAAATAGATGCATTGAATATTAGAAATACAATGAAGGCTAGTACAGAAGATAATTTTAGGGCTCTGTGTGTGTATTTAAAAGATACAAAGCGTTTATAAATGATGCAATAAAGATTGATTATTGATATTGTTAGTATTTACTAGCAATACGCACACTTTGTGTGCTCATGCGTTTTGTTAAAATACACACAGTTTAAAATGATATTATTAAGTAGATGAAAAAAAAGATTATATTCATATGTATTTGTATATAGATGCACTGCACATACTATACTATTAACCGTGGAGGGAAATTGATCTCGCACACTGCCACTTGACAGGTAAGCCGAAACCTAGAACAGAGTGAGCGTGACGTGATCAACCGAACTGAGCTCATAGACTCTTTCATGGACTCCTACTATAGTATGGAGAAGACGTGGCGCAGATAATCAGACTGATTGAAAAGCGCCAATAAACACCACCACCAACAACAGATTCGTTGACGAGTTGGGACGGATACGGTAGGCACGTCTAGTTACGTGTTGAGTGGAGTCGAGCTTCCGAGTTCGAGCCTTGTACAGGCAGGTGTAGTTGAGGGACTGGTCAGAATAGCCTAAGTTCTGACTGCAGCTAGCCTAGATCTGTATAGAGTACCTGGGATGGGACCTGGAAGAGGTACGGGACCGGGTCTGCGCGGTGGTAGAAGTAAACTGTGTACATACGTTCCGGGAATGAGCTGGACTGTTGTTGTGAAGTATAAAAGACTTCTCCATCAACACCGAGTCCTGGGAGACACTTGCCGCAGATCGCCCTTCCTGGCGCCACGCTATTGCTGTAGGGGCCCGTAGAGCAGAGGAGCAGCGCGTCAAGCAGGCAGAGCACAAACGCCAGATGCGAAAAGCTAGAGCAGCCAACCCCAACAGTGTAGCCCCTACCCACTTCTGCCCTACCTGTGGGAGAGGCTTTCTTGCCCAGTTTGGCCTCATCAGCCACCTCCGAACCCATCGAGCCAATTGATGTCATTGGTCATCCTCGAGAACGAGGGACGAACACACACACACACATGTGAAGTATTTCGCGAATAAGTTATACCAAGGACTGGAAGAGAGGTCTTTTCTACCAACAAGTCCTGTGCAGGTGCAGGTGAGTGGACCTTGGTGGTGACTGGTAGTGGTGACTGGTAGTAAAGATATTGATTTTGGTAGAAGTAATATAAAGAATGATGTGCGAAACTGGTATGGTGGACTGATGATGGAGCTGATGGTAGATACGAACTGGTAGACATGAACTGGTAGACAAGAATGGAAGACACGAACTGGTAGATAAGAACTGGTAGACAAGAATTAACTGGTATCCTTGGTCGTATACTGCGGCCAAACGAATCCACGCCTAGCTCGGTCATCCTTATCAAAGTTTCGTCGTAGGGGCTCATCTGATACCAATCTATCAGCACACATCTACGACAACAAGTTTTATTTGCTACACGTGGTGTCAGGACCAGATTCTGCGACTCTCCTCTTCGCTACAAATTGGTGTCAGGACTGGAGGGATCCTACGACCAAATCTTTTTCAAGATTCGCTACAATATATATATATATATATATGTATATATATAATATATACATTATATATATATATATATATATATATATATATATATATATATTGTTGTAACATATTGTACGTTTTTGGTTTCCTTGAACCTGTATACAGACAACAAAAATTGGTATTGGAAATTGAATTTCATTTCAATTGAACCGAAATGACACCAGTTGCCCGCGCGTCTCTCGATGTGATGCACCACGTTTTGCTTCACATCTTGTGAGCTGTACGGGCAATAGTGATATTAGCGTACTCTTCGCGCAACATCTTTACGAACTGATCGTCTCCACCCGATGTGTCATACACCGGAGTGACTGCTTGCAAACATCAACGAGAAATCCGAAACGGTGAAGGAAGTCAGCGTCGGGTATAGGCGTAGCTACGGCAGCTGTGACGAATTCCACGGACATCTGCCATGTAAGCCTAAGTCTATTACGTGAACGACTGTTGTCCGTAAGTTGCGATACGTGAGCAATTCGCTGCTTGTAATGTCAGTGAGAGGGTTCTGCCCTCTTTTGTTTGGTTGGGGGGGGGGGGGGGGGATATGGAAATGGCCAAGCCCGTGTCTACAAGAAACTTCTTTCGCTTATTCTCATCCGTTATGTAAAATAGGCGACTATCTGGTTGACGAGGGGGGTTCGTCTCCCATACCTCTGGTTTATTCGTTTCCCAGGGTGTTCGGGTGCAAGGGGAGGGGGTGCTTTACACCGATGCGCTTATCGCGTACCGGCAGGGACCTGCGTCTTCAGCTGGCCCATCGCTAGGCGTTGAGCTGCTTTCCACCTTCTTATGCTTCCTCGACTGCGGTTATAAGTGCAACTATGTTGAAGGCACCTGACAGTCGTCGTTAAATCGCAAACGAGTTTAGTCAAGCAGTCGATCTGATTCACAAGGTCAGCGGTTTGCGTTTGAGCGTATGGAGGGGAGGTGATCGCGGTGACATGCTGCCCCGCTTCGTTGAATTGTCGGTATACGCACTTCATCCTATCAGCTAGGTCGACGAGGTCAGAAAGTAACAGGGATTCGCTTGCAGAGGCGAAAGGCGTTCTGTGGGAGGCTCTGCAAGAACTGTTTGAGTATGTCCTTTTCTAATTTCTGCTCACCAACGAGCTGCTCCATGCGCCGCAATAGCTGCAGTTGCTTGCGGTCGTTTACGTACTCTTTTTCTGTTAGCAGCATCTGAACACGCCTTTGCTCTTATTCGGTTGTGCACGATATCAGTTTTTGTTTCAATGTGCTATACGGCTTGGTTGTAGGCGGGTTTATGAGGACATCTTGCGCGATTTCCATGGGCACTAGCTGCAGCGATGACACGAGAGTAAAATGGTACTCCGCCGTTATTCCCCGGGTTACGAATTGCGCTTCGGCTTGTGTGAACCGTATTTCGGGGTCGCTCCTCCAAAAGGTGGTAGCTTGATACCTATTGCCTCTAAGGCTGCTTTCACATAGAAGTATTCGGTATTCGGTATTCGGTATTCGCCATTCGCTATTCGCTATTCGAGCACCGAATACACCATCACCCGCACCGTCAACTCACCATCCCATGTAGTGAGGATTTCTTCCTCCTACATCGCAGCAAATCTTATTAACAATTTCTAAACTGCATCAGAATGTCGGTCTACATGCTTATATTTGCTAACGGGCAAATCCAGACCAAAAGTGTCATTATTTCATAAACGAGAGACGGTATACGCTGCAAGAAAATCGAACAAGCTCGATTCCCACTTTGCTATACTTTTCGCAGGTATTCGGTACTTTCGAATAGTGCCCTCTTATGTGAACCGGTGTGAGGAAATCCTATCGTTCGATTCAAGCTATTCGCGTGCCCTCGAAAAACGAGCCCGAATACCCGAATAGTATACTTCTATGTGAAAGCAGCCTAACGTGCACTAAGCGCTGCTAGTAGTCCTAGCTGAGCTACCTAAATTCTCATGCGCCATGCCACAATCGTACCACAAACACTCCAGTGGGGATTATAATGGCTAATATAGTGATTAACTTAGATTTAAGTAATTCTAAAGTTATCAGAAAATGTCAGAAATTCAATACGTTACCTACCTTGATAAGGTCACTGATACTTCTGGCAAGCCGTCCAGAAATCACGTCGGAGTCATCAATTTTGTGTTGAGGCCGTCGTATATGTGTATGTATTCATGCGCCGAAACGTGTCGACAAATAACATGTCAACCACAACTTCCTCGCACGGACTCCTCCCATTTTTGAAGGCTCTAAAAAGAACAATCCAAGAACAGTGGTTCAACTGTATTACCCTTTGAGCTCACTTTCATTGTCACCCAATCTGGTAATCAAATCGGGTAGTCCTTAGACAACGTGATGAACACTAACACACATTTGCCAATGAGTGTCTCTCCACTTATTTCTTCAAATCAACACATAGATGATGGGGGCAGATGTTGTTTCGGTGGCCAGGTAAGGGCGCACTGTCGGCCTACATTGTACTGGTAATGGGACGCAAACTTTAACATTGGATAAACTTTACTGCACCAATTACATTTACCTTATCCAAATCTATGGACTCTATTTTATAGGTCTACCTCAAGACCTATGGTCTTCGACTTAGCGGCAATTGAGAAGAAAGGTCAGATTATCCTGGAAAATATGAACGTTACACGAATTACATCTATGATGAGAAAAAGAAAAAAAAAGCCACGTGACCTGTACAAACGGCATGTGTCGGAATATTGCCAGACATAACGGAACAGTTAAACCTTGTTCAAATGAGTGACGAATGAGAACGCTGTGCGTAGTTGCGAATAAGCGTGTTCACACTTGATATTAACTCGATAACATGGAGCCCTACGGTGGGCTAAAGTCGGACGCTGTTAGAAATGGTCACTTACACGCTTCGCGTTCAGCATTATGATGTTCACTCACGACGAAGTGAAGTGCCGGCGAAGTCGTAGATGACGTTGAAGGAGAGGTTGATGCCTGGGCGCCGTTGGAGACATCGCGACCAATCATGGCCTGCAGGATACAGGCGCTGAGGCCGGCGGCGTAACAGCGCTGACCGATGTCAGGGCTGAGGTCAGCAGCGTATTAGCACTGGCCGACGTCAGGGCTGGAGTCAGCGGCGTAGCAGCACCGGGAGGCTGCTCATACTACACTGGCTGTCCAGAGCGACGTTACCATGTCGGACACAATAAGACTATGACTATGAAGTGTAAGAACGGTGTGCGGTGCCATTTGTGAAGTTCAGATTTACTGCAGTTTTCTGGGAATAGGCGTCTCTCAAACTCGTTCGTCTCACAAAATGTATTCCCAGTCCGAATTTGTAGTCGATTTCCGTGCAAGACCACACTGCAGCAACTCGGTGACAGCAGCTCCGAGCTGAGAAAACAGGCGTTTTCGCCGGTGAAAACACACGAGCGTCCGTGGAGATGTCAAATATTCGGCCGCCGTGGTAGTGTCTATGCTTAACGCTTTCGAAGGGCGAGAGAATGTCTCAAAGCAAGCGAGTTTACATTAGTCGCGTGTATTTGAATGTGCTTCAAGCATGCATAGATTACAAGTGATAAATATGCTATTTGAGATATTCACTGTTGTGTTAAAGAACATCTGTCCGCATCTTGCATGCTTAGAATTGTTGCAATATACCAAGAAAGGAGAAGGGAAGGCGCGAAAGCTACATGTTAATCAAACACTACGTCTGTAGTGTGATGCGGAAGTTGATGTATCTCTAATAATAATGATAGTAATAGATGAATAAATGAATAAATAACACATATAATGGCAGCGCTTAATACTGACGTTTCTGTGCCGCATCAATACGGGAAAATGTGGAAGACTGTCTAAGCACATTAACAAGTTCTCTGTACTGACACTGAACAAGAGACGCGGGGGTCTCGCGTTCACCTGAGTATCGCAACTTTGCCTCCCACGCATTCTTGCAAACTACTACCTGAGAACATCGAAAACTTGGTGGGGGCAGCTTTGAGGGCTTCTATGGGGCATGATATCCATATGCATATTCCATCGCACTAGTAAAAATACCCGCCAAGTACACTGTATTTAGAAAAATTGACTGTGCAGATATAGAAAAGAGACTTAAATGTAAGAACTGCCCCCATTCGTTCCCCAACCCCCTGGATCTACTATAAATAACCTTGAAAGTACACTCACTAATGTATTTTCTCAGAGTACTTCCAGTTATAAACTTTTTTTTTTTTTTTGATAGGGGTTCTAGGGTTTTTGTATAAAGTATATACATTGATATACAGTGATAACGCACTGGGTTTGGTGACGAATTGACCATGTGTTTTCAAGAAGAAGAAGAAGAATATGTATTGGTCCCTCCAATTTGAATCCCCCCACCCACGCCTGATCTGCCATGAACAAAGTAGAAACTACAATCACCAATCTACTTGATCAAAGAACTAACTTAGCTTTTGTCTTCTGGTTCTAGATAGAAGATTCATAAAGATTCCTAATTCTTTTTTTTTTTGGGGGGGGGGGGATGTGGTGAATGGTGCCCATTTGCACAGTACATATACTATCATCCTGATGAGATAATCCCTGCCAAATTTGGTACAAATCTGACGAAAATGAACGAAAATGTGAAGATTGGCCTCAATTTGGTCCCCCTCCGGCTCATCTCCCCATCTGCCACAAACAAACTGGAAACTAGAGTCACCAATCTAAATACCACATAGCACTAATTTAGCTGATAACTTGAGAGAAGACAATTTGTAAAGGTTCCTTAATTTGTGGGTTTTGTCTATCTCATCCCTCCCCCTCACATCTCGGGCATTGTGCTCCAGACCCCCCCCCCCCCATTTGTACAAATGTATTGTGTCCCCAAAGCGATAATATCTGTCATGTTTGGTGAAAATTTGACCATGTGTTCTCAAGAAGAAGATGAAAATGTACAATTCAGGCCCCAATTTGCCCCTTCCCGGTGTCCAAGGGGGTGGGGGGGGGGGGCGGTACCCCGGGATCCGCCATGAACAAACTTGAAACTACAGTCATCAATGTACTTACTCATAGAATCAACTTAGCTCTAACACTCCCGTTTCTAGAGAAGAAGGTCTTTTTTTTAGTTGGTGGTCCCCTGGGGCCCCCTAGGGAAGCATGGTGCCCATTTGAACAAGTCGAGATTCTATCTCCAGAGGGATGCTACCTGCCAAGTTTGGTGAAAATCCATCATGGGTGTTTTCAAGTAGAAGATGAAAATGCAATACTAAGGCCCCATTCTCTCCCCCCCCCCCCCTACCAGGGGGCACCCCTGGATCCGCCATGAAGAAAAGTTGATACTACTGTCATCAATACTAACTCTTATCAACTTAGCTCTACTTCTGCTTCTAGAGAAGAAGGTTATTAAAGATTGGGTAGGGGAAGGTTTGGGCCCCAGGGAGGTGCCCATTTGAACAAATTGAGATCCTATTTCCTTAGGGATGCTACCTGCCAAGTTTGGTAAAAATCCATCATGGAGTTTTCAAGAAGAAGATGAAAATGTAAAAAGTTTACACACGACGGACGACGCACGACGCACGACGGACAATGAGTGATCGCGATACTTGAGTCTTCGGCTCAGGTGAGCTAAAAGGGCTTGAATGAGCCCCATGTACCCATGTTTTCTGTTTGTTTGTTTGTTGTGTGCGTGTGTGTGTGTGTGTTTGCATTTTTCTTCTTTTTTTTCATTATCAGACAAATAGTACTAGGTAGTTCAGATTAGGTTTCATGGCACAAAACTCTCCTTGCTGCTGAACCGATATTGTAACGGGTACAAAATTAGTGAAAATCTTAGCTCATAACATCGTAAAAACGTGAAAGTAGAGAGAATTGCAACCCAGCGCAGGGCACACGGTTACGTTTCTGCAGCAATTAAGCATACGATAGTAGCATACTGCTGGGATATTAAGTACGTACACAGGAAAGATAAACGAGAAGACTTCGTCTGCGCGCGTTTAGTTGTTGGTATTTGCAAAGTGTCCCTTGGCCGTCATCGTGCTATCGAACATTTGACAGGTTCCATCCGAGTGGGGAGTACGCTTGAATCTCGTCATGGGGTTCGCACTGCTAAAAGCGAGTACAACGCTCTTGCTGGTGATCACATTCGTTGTCGGTCTTGCGTTCTCACAGGAAGACCAGTCCAGCAACCTTGACGAAGGAACCATTGATAGGACCAACCATGTCAGACAAAGCCAGTTTACAGAAAACATTAATGACGAGACAGAAGAGGCACAGGAACCCTTACAGGCATTGTACATGATAGATCCAGTGGCGGTAGGTTCCTTTGGCAGTATGTTTTAAACAGATCGGGGCTTGCGCATGTACTGATGGGAATCACCAAGTAAATATGGATAAATGCTGACGTTCTTTATCTTTATCATTATCTAATAGAAAGATTTGAAAATCCAGATTAAATCAATGTTAAGTGAGCAGGAAAATAAATGGGTTGAAATCATACAACCTCTTTATCGCCCCTTTGTATTGAAAATTAAACTATCGGCATCTGCACATTAAAGTATTTTCGTTACTTTTCACGAAGATGTCGGGTGGCTCTGATTTTAATTATGTTTCACAATTACATGACTTCCGTATTATTCTCTTCCTCCTGCAAGTATTACAGAGTGATGTCGTAGCCTCTGTTCAACTTTTACATATATAGTGCCAAGTTCATGTTCATAACGTCCCTGCTTTATACGACTGAATATCGGGGGGTGAGGTGTGTTCGCGCAATCGGCATTTATTGTTTATTGAGCTCAAAAATAGCAAAAACTGACAGCAGGCTAAAATCTGAACGCGTAAGGAATTAATCATGACAACTGTTGAATTGTTGAATTGTTAATGAATAAATAACCAAGAAATTATCATTAATTATTGGGCGTATGTGAGTGTATAGTGCATGTTTTAAAAAAAGATTTTCTAACTTCTTTGGAAGCAAAAAGAAATGTTTGTTGTCTGCACTTGACGAAATTTGCGGAACTCTTCTGTGTCATGAAAGGCTATAATGATACATAAATTAGTAATCAATTAAACATATGCACAAAACATATGGAGAGTGATTAGAAGTAAGGGTTACATTATTGTATGTTAGCAATAAATTGTGTGTGTATGAATCCGCACACGAACAGGATTGTTTTCCCAGAATGACTGGTGACTGAATGGGCCCCATCAGCTGCATTGTCTAGGTGAATTGACGTGTTTATTGTTGCTTTTGTCACGAGGGATGTTATCGCATGCGATACTTGTCATGAAATTGAAGAGCAGTTTCTTTAACCCTAAGCCCATGGCAAGGGGGCACTTTGTGTCCCATCGTATTTTCATATTGTATTTGAAAAAAAAAATGCCTTTATCAGACGAATGAAAGAAAAATTGAAAAATTGTACCACTTTGGATCATGTTCCCTTTTTTTTTTGTTGATGATGGAAATAAATAAACTATTGAATTGAATTGAAATTTGATACTCGTACACGCTTCACTAAATTTCAACCAAATTTGGTAACTTTTCCTCAAATCCTATTGCAAACATTTTGATACATTACAATTTAGGTATGCTTATTATCGCTAGTTGCCATGGCAACCATAAATGAACAACCATGTCTGTCCGAGTTTGTGTATTTTTCTGTCCCAACATCACTTAACAGTGTAACAGTGGATAAAATGTGTTTTCCTTGCTATAATTTGCTGAAGGATGAAGTCATTTTATGGTTGAGAATGGCCCTAAGATAGTCTTCTTATTATTTCTTTTGTTTTTCATGTGACAAAAAGACATTAAAACAATACATACAAAAGGAATGATTGAAAGCAGCAGTTTCCAAAGATGTCCCTTTAATTTTGTATAATTTTGAATCTTATACGCTCGTTTTATCTTTAGTGTCATTATTATGTCTATTGTTATCAATCTGCAAACTCAAGATTTCCAATATTATGGATAATAATGATATAAAAGTTATTGAGCAAATTCTGAAGACATACTAAAAAAGGTACAGTTAATTCCTTTTTATAATTCTTTAGATTGTGATGTCGAATAGCGCCCCACATTGTAACCTTGAGATATTTCAATCATAACAAACAGTCAAGTTTGAATTGCTCTTTGTTACAAATATGAAAGCCATAGATGTAATACTACAGACATTTATTAGGAAAAACACGATTTTTAGCATATTTTAGCATATGTGTATTTCTTTTTGAATCGTGGTGAATAGCGGTCCCAATGGGTGACTTTGAGAAAGTTGAATGGTACACTCTAAAAACGCAAATGTTGAATCAACATTTAAAAGGGCGGAGGAGTGACAGCATTTTTTGAAGCGTTGCATCCAACTTTTAAAATAACATTTTAAATGTTGAATCTAGCAGGAAAACCAACACTTTGAAAATGTTGTCACTCCTCGGCCCTTTTAAATGCTAATTCAACATTTGTGTTTTTAGAGTGTAAAGTCATGTAGAGTATGACTTACTCTATACATGTGCCAATTATGACGGTGATACATCTTCTAATAAAGGTAGAGGGAGCACATATACCCCTTGAGCCTGGGAAGGGTCAAAATAACTTGGGCTTTATCATATGACGATACATTCTGAAGTCAATCTGCTGATATACGGTATGATACAACTTAACAACGTTTTAATGTGATTCGCATATGTTTACTTAAAATGTAGTGAGGCAAAATAGGAGAAATAATTTGGTTAATGTTTGGATAGCTGAACATTGTCTTGATAAATTTTGTAATAAATACGTACAGTGTCTACTTCTTACGGTGGCAACAGCGTACAAATATTATGTAATTCATGTGATAAACTTCAACTGCTTTCATTGGGAGAATGTGCACACACTTATGCCACTGCATAGCAAAAGCTATTGGCCGTCTTCCTAACTAATACATCATAGTATTCAAGGTACATGCAGTCCTCAGCATTTAGCTATTCCCAATTTACAAAGCTGATAGTTAAGGCAGTATTTGACACCTCCTACCTACCTTTAACAATACCATATCACAACATAGCAGCCGATGCGATTGCAGCCGATTGCAGCCGATGCGTGTCTAACACATATTTATTTTTCAAACCATTTCGGGCAATTTTAAGATTTGACCAACACGCTATAATACAGCAAAAGTTTAATACGTCTCCTGCCGTCATGCAGTGATATCACGCATGAAATGGTATTAGCAATATTGCTTTAATTACTGAAAGAGCTCGTAGCCTAAACGTCTTCTCGTCTTAAAAGCTATTGCTGTGACAGCTGTTAGCGTAGGAGAACGAATGGGTCGATATGCGCAGATATTGAAAATGCAAGTTCTATGAGGGTATCGGTGTCTGATGCTTGCCAATCATTGACGGAAAGGAAGGACATTTAAGTAGGCAATTATTTTGATTATAGAATTACTAACACGATGCCTACAGCAGTCTGCATGTTTAATATGTGAAGGTAATGAAACAACAACTAGACTTTCACAACATCACCCTACCGCATTCATGAAATGTGATACATAAATACAATATGTTCCATTCATAATCATTTTCATATGCTGATCATATTCTGTAACGTGTAGGATCGAAAAAGGCTGTTCGTCGTAATACATTCTGCACGTTCAGCCTCAGTATTTAAGTTATCGACCTTTTGAACCACTGCATAGTCATGTCCAGCAGGCATCACCTTTAACCTGCCGAATAAACTAGAATAAAGCAATCATTTAAGGAACACGAAGATCATAAATGAAAAAAAAAATCATGGAAAAAGATCGAGACTTCTGCAATATTAACGACACGGGTTTGCATTTGTTGTCTTTACTGTTTGTAGTTCGCTTTCTATAGATCGGAAATGTTTGACGCGATAAAGTACTGCACCGCGCGCGACCCATAGGTAATTGTAATTTTTGAAATCATAGAGGGTTTGTTTCTGTTATACATGAATAATAAAACACATATGGATATTGAATATCTAGCTTACATCGAAATGTCATATCGAGGGAATTTCACTTTAAAAGTTCTTTCCCAAACAAGCTCAAATTGACCAGAATGACAACAGTTTCATTCAAATCGGAGATGAAATGAGAAGGCTATGGAATATTATATGTTATTTTTATTATGATAATCAATGGCATCACATAAATGCCACATAAATCTGTAACACTGAGTGTGTCTGGCAGGGATATAGGTTAGGGCGAACTCAGTACAGTTACAGTATTCAGTTAACTTGGCCCAATGTCTGGCAGCCCTGTCAAGCGTATACAGTGTTTAAGTATTTTTGTCTTATTGTAATGATTGAATGTTTTGAATCGTAATTGATTTTGTACTCTCTAAAAAAATAATCGAGTGAAAATATTCACTCTTAAAGGAGTGAATACAAAAAAGAATGAATTTAGAGTGAAATTGGAGTGAATTTTGAGTGAAAATGTTCATTTTCACTCGTTTTAGAGTGACCTCAGGGATCACTCCAAAATCTTCGAGTGATCCTTGAGGTCACTCCAAAATGAGTGAAAATGAACATTTTCACTCAAAATTCACTCCAACTTAACTCTAAATTCACTCTTTTTTGTATTCACTCCTTTAAGAGTGAATATTTTCACTCGATTTGTTTTAGAGAGTATTGTATGTTTTCTGTCAAATAGAGTAATAATAACAATGATAATAATAATAACAATAATGATAAAAATAATAGAAAATAATGACAAATTTTCGCATGCTTTCAACGAATATGAATAATGGTTGCCACGGTGACAGGACATAATATGTTCCTGCGACAATTACTCTGGTCTTATTTTCTCCTAGGACCAATAAAGGGTTAGGGTTATGGTTGTGATAGGGTTTTAGGTTTAGTTTGATGTGAGGATTAGGGTTAGGTTTAGGGCTATGTTTGTGGGAAGAATTTATGTTTTGCTCAGCGTGCAGATATATCATGGGAGCAATTGTCGCTGGAGCAAATGTCATGGAACCGGTTGCCACATCGCATGCACAACAGAAAATGTGATGATAACTTCACTTCACAACTCTCCCCTTTGTTTGTACCGAAAGAGATAGTTTTGGTGGTCGATGATATAGCAATTGCAACCCATTCCCCCATAGGGGTCATTGTGCTAGGTTATGACAAGATAAAATACATAAATTCAATGCAAATAATTCCACATATTCTTATAGTTTCTAGGTAAAAGAAAAATATAATGAATCTTCTTGGAAAAAATATATATATATGTATTTCATTTACAGGTCAATAGACCACTCTCTGCGGTGAACACGATAACTCCTCCCATTCGCGTTTGTATACATGCTCGTGGTACCACAGTTTCATGAAAATATTCGAAGCTTTCGTATCTTGCTTATAGTGTGCTACTGAAGTGCACTTTAATTCATGCTAACTCTTGCGTGCAACCTATCACATTAACAACGCAACCAAGTACCCACACACACGCACAAAACCTTCAGCAGACGCTCTACGTGGACTGCGTTGAGTATCGTGTTTAGCCAAGTGAAAGTGCCGAGTGGTTATGACCGTTTCAACATTCACACATGCAAACGCTGGACCACAAAACAATTTAACAAATGAATTAAGCATATCTGTACGTAATGTAAGCTGCAAGTTTATAATGGTGTTGTGACAGCGTATTAATCAGTACTGACCCTAACAGTGTATTGTGTCAGACCCTGTGTAATGCAGTGTTGCTGACGGACCATGACGGCACGGCATATGTAATGTAATATCAGATAATGGATCAGTTACTGGGAGCTTATTGTACGTATTCTGTCATAGACAGCTTAAAAAGTTCAAAATCATGCAGCAAAAATTTCAATAATTTACTTTGTTCAGTACTTCATGGTTATGTGAGTACAAAAGGTATAGGAATTAAAGTCTTCCTGTGTTTCCAAATAGATTCAGTCATTCATACACTTAAACGCAAAAAAAGAAGACCAGTGTTTTTTTTTTTCCATAGGCCTTAAAAAGCAACAACTCAAAATATTAACCTACATGCTCTTTGAAAATGTCTTCGAACTACAACCTTTGTGGAGTAGCAAGTGCAGAGAAAGTCTATAGAGAAGTTCATTTAAGATAGATAACGCTGCTCGATCATTTTCTAAATTTCGTTATTCGGGGCAAATGAAAACTTGTTTCACGCAGGATAATTTTACATCACTGAATTTTGTCCTTGGCAGCTCTCATCGAGAAAAGTTGATGCATGACTGACTCTGGTGATTGTGAAACAAGGATAATAAGTGATTAGAAAACGTCTGTTCGGTTGCAATCTTTCGCATATCACATTGCTTACTTTATTTCGAAAAACAAGCAAACACAAGGTTAAAAGCTACAAAGTGATATTCAAGACTTGACTGCGAAACGATTGAAAAATACATTGAAATTTTGTTCCAAAGTGACGACCTATCGTGCGGATTCGTGCCCATGAACACGATAGATATAAATGCGTCTCCGTGTGTGGATAGTTAGCGCCATTGGCGTCCACATGATTTCTTAGAAGGTTGTGTCTTGACACGAATCTAACATATCAATTTATAAAGAACTATTCATTTGTCTCAATTATTCGAAAAAATGATAAGATTGGCTTTACTAGGAGGGCACAATTTCAAACAATTTTGCAACACAGAGCTCAGATTTACAATTTTGCACATAATTATTTCTGGACGGGATTGACTCTTACGCTCTATCATTAGGTGAAGTTAGAAAACGAACGTAATTATGCCCAAAATAACAAGTTTTAACACAAAATAATTGCACTAAAGGCCAATTTCTGTACATTATGCAAGGGGAGGTGTTTAAACACTCCAAAAGACACTCCACCCCCTTACGTATATGGTCAGTAATTCCCACTATTAGCTTAATTCTTCTGATTTTTGTGTATTTCAGATTGGGCATGTCCAGACTGTAAAGGTGACTCCTTACAGAACAGTGGAATTGACGACAGTGGCCGAAAAACCGCCCCTCTTCGGTAAGTGAAGAGCAGCATATTGCCCAGTTTCAGTATCTGGTCTCTTCTCATAGTTACTACGTGTGTGTGCGTGCGTGTGTTTGTGTGTGTTAGTGTGTGTGTTTGCATTAAAACCTGCATGTTCTGAAACAAAAATAAAGAGAAAGGTGATGACTTCAGTACGTTATCACAGTGGTTTATAACGATAAGACATAAAGCGATTAAAGCCCCGAAGTAAGTTTTAATCTATCGAAAAATCTTCTCCATCCCATTGTCTTGGTATTATAATACGCCACGCTCCTATAATGTCCTGTTTAATAACGTCTCGGCATTTCTGCAGAAGTAAGAAACCTGATCTCGCGGGAAGAAAGTGACAGTCTCATCGCCTATGGGGAGTCAGTTGGACTTACGCGCAGCAAAGTAGTAACAGCAGAGTTCGACGAGAAATACGGTGTCTACACAAAAGACGGGAGCACAACGTCATACAACAAGACTGAATGGGGAGCTACTTTTGCCAAGTACGACGAAGATGCAAATGGACTACTTGATTACAAAGAGGTTCAGGCATGTCTGCCCGGGTTCACAACGGATGAAGGCGAGCTGTCTATGGCCGAAATACAGCGTCTCTTCTTGGATTTCGACTTGGACGCAGATTCAGACCTACATTTAGGACTGAATGAATTTTGGGCGATGCACAGCAGGGATGTAGAAGCCATGATGAAAGTGAGATATTTATGATTACAAAGGACTTCTTTGCTTATGATAATTTGCAGAAAACCATGGCTCAAAACGTGGTTGCAGTAATCACGTTTACCACCAATCTACTACACAACAGCGAACGAGAAACCATATGATAGGGCCTATAGTCCTTATGAAATAAAACTATTATTGATTTATAAATAATGTAAACTATAATAACTGCAGTGCTTATTATAACGACGGCCATCGTATAAGTTGTACATCCAGGACAAAGACAATGAAAAAAAAAATGGTCGAGACGATTGTTCTGTTTCCTTTTTTTGTGTGATTGATTGTTTCGTGTCACTTACCTCTCGACATGTATACGTGATCAATTTTCTTTTTGGTTTGACAGAAACTCGTAGAGTTATTCTCACAGTTGACTGCAGAGGTGCGAAATAGTGCTTGATTTTGCGAAGAAAATTGGGACATACTTCATGTAAGGTTGTAAAAAAGAAAGAGAGTTACACTTGCTTCCGTTGTCTTTTGTATTATCCATAGAACTGGTTTTCTCTACGAGCTGCTGGACAAATTGATATGTCGGTGGCGTCGAAAGGGCGTGGCCGCATCAGTGATCAGACATGGGTT
The DNA here is from genome assembly GCF_964275005.1 of Diadema setosum. Classification (NCBI taxonomy): domain Eukaryota; kingdom Metazoa; phylum Echinodermata; class Echinoidea; order Diadematoida; family Diadematidae; genus Diadema; species Diadema setosum. Next base: position 17,743,866 of record NC_092703.1, on the reverse strand, counting down.
GACTGGAGGAACTTGCCAGGTGGACTGTTGAATGACCTCGGGGATAGGTAAGACCTAAATCTAATTTATGATGTACGTGTTATTTAGCATGTGTCTGTTTCGTGTTCTGTGTAAGGTGTAACTGCTCAGTTTGCTGTAAAGAATTGTATCAAACAATGTTGATATGGATCTTTTTGTTTTACCAAAAGGTTATCTGGGCTTACGAAGCTGGATCCGAACATATTACAGACTAGTGAGCACATGCAGGTAAGGTTCATGTGTTTGTAAACATATGACGTTTCTTGCAAGTGACCGTTTTGTTGCAAGTACCCGTTTTGTTGCAAGTACAAACATTTGCAAGTACAAAGAAAAATTTCGTTAATAAAAGAGAGAATATTTTCCCACCATCAACACTTCCGGAGGTAATTTTATTCTTACAATATTTTCAATTACATAATTCTCCTCTTAAGTGTGTGTGTGTGTGTGTGTGTGTGTCGTTAAATTCCTCTGCATGTTTCCTAAAGAAAGGAAAATACACGTGTACAGAAATGGTGGGTTTAGACCGACTTATCATGATAAAGTGATATCAATGAAAGCAGAGAGGTTGCATGCAGGTGTGATAATACCGCACTTGGTGCCAACATGGAGCTACATGGTGCCAATCTTCATATCAATCATGTTTTGAAAGTCTTTGCATGATTCTGCGCTTTGGCTGAAGGTTGTGCACAACGATCTGATCCTTCTGTTTACATTCATCAGCCTGTTTTGTCTTTTGCTCAATAATGAAATACCTTCACTATGGAGTGATGCCAAACAATAGCTGCAATCATATTGATGATAATGACTACTCCACGGTAGTTACAGTATGCGAATAATTTATGAGTTGTGAGTGCATCAGGGCACGAATATCGCACGAGGCGCGAGATAAGCCACTGGTCTATTCAACAAGGCGCGTAGCGCCGCGTTGAATAGACCAGTGGCGAATCTCGCGCCGAGTGCGATATTACGTGCCCCAATGCACGAACAAAATCATAAATTATTCGTTTTATACAACACCTTGTCCACAATCACAGTACTAAATTAGTGACCGCCAACTCATGAAGGCCCAAAAATGTAACAATTAGGCCGAGAATTGTAAACCACCCTGTGTATACTGCTTTCAAACACTCGTCATGATTCCACCACACAGTCACAGGAATCACAAACTCTGCAGGGTCTATACCCATTCTACACTAACGTTAGATCGAGTTAGGCCTGACTGTTAGGCCGATCTGAGATGTCGGTAGATCTATAGTAGTAGGTCTAGACTTTGTCTATTTCCAAAAATGATTTTGTATAAAAACACAGAAAAATAATCAAATTACGGTTTCTCAACTTGAAATGAAGTCTTGATTTTGGGATCACTTTGGTCCACGTAGCAGATCAGAGTCAAAAGTAAAAACACAGCAGTAGGTGAGGCCGCAATACATGCAACTAGCTAGCCCGACCAGACGCTGTTAATACGCTACGCGAAGCGCTACGTATGTACAGCGGCGACTGGTTGATGGGCTGTGTATAGTTAGCAACTAGCTAGGTAAGGTAGCTGCGCGTACACGTTAACGTTGCAGTACTCCGTGCGCCGCGCCGCGCCTGGTCTGTGAGACTTACCGGCAGCGCAGCGCAGCCGGCCAGCACGTAGTTAATTTGCTGGCGCTTTGCTAGTGTGAGCCACAGAATTGGAACTCTACAGTGATCGAGCGGCCGTGCAATAGTAGCCCCCTGCGAAGCCGTGCTATAGTACCTTCGAGCCGTTCAATAGGCCCATGCCAGGGGCCTATTGCATGGCTGTCAATCTCAATGAGTTTGATAGGTATTTTCTATTGAATGTCATGTGACATGTTCTTGGCCAATCACAATTCGACATCATTCTGAGGTGTTGTATAATAACGGCTGTTACAGTATTTATTGGAATGTGGGCTTGGTAAAGTCTTAGATCAATCAATTCACTTCAATTGAACACTTTTCAAGGTGAGATTCACACAAATGATTGATGATAATCAAGTGACTAAAAAATAGGTATACTGGCTTAATCGGATAAAGTTAAAGGGACTCTATGTTGTTAAAAAAGGAGTGTGATATGGCGACAGCGATCTTTTCTCTGCAGGTTGCCCGTTACTTTCCGGGAGGTCATTATCATGCTCACTACGACACTGAAGAATTCGACATGGACAAGGAATGCATACACACTAAGACTATTTTTGAAGGAGTGCATCATACACATCCAAAAGGCAGATTGTGTAGGTCAGTGTACTGTAATAAGAGAATATCTTTGACATGCGCAATTTCCAAGAATTTTATAATTTTACTCCAACATCCCTTACAGGGATGGTACAGTATTGGTGAAGATGAGAATTGGACTTTTAACTTTTTGCGAGATAACAAGAAAACACTTATGAAATAGTACAGAGCATACCATTTTAAGAGGAATTCAAAGTTTATTTGATGAAAACCGGGTTTGGCATTACTGAAACAGCCAAAAACAAAGTAAAAAAAAAAAGCGATCGAAAAAAAATGTGGGTCCCACACTTATTAAAATCGCTCTGTTTTGGATATCTCAGCCATTTCAAAACCAATTTTCATCAAATAAACGTTGAATTCCTCATGGAATTACATGCTCTTTCATATTCCATAAGAGGTTTCTCATTATCTCACCAAAAAATGTTAGAAACCTAAAACTAGGTCTCAACCAATACTATACGATCCCTTTAACAGTGATTTTATGCTTTATTTCGTCATTTCAATTCCCTCATAAAAATTTGAATTGAATTATGGCAAAGAAACACGACCCAATCAATGTTGATATGATATGACATATTGATCTATCATGTTGTTTATTTAACCCTATCCATCTTCTGGGCTCTCGATGATTTCTCATTCTTCCTAGCAGCCAACAGACAGCTTGAAAATGTCAACATGATCAAGTGTTTGCTACCATGACAATACGTGAATGATAGACATATCTTTAGAACAATTTAACCAGAAGTATTAGCTCAGAAATTTGAGAAGCATGGAAATGATGTGCAGGGCCCCAAAATACATCGCATTATATCAGAGTCATGAGGTCTAAAGTACAACTTTGGTCTCCACAGGTATATTACCATCATGTACTACCTGAGTGATGTGGAGGAAGGGGGAGAGACGGCTTTTCCGCTTGCAAACAACGAAACGTTTAATCAACGGGTAATGGACTACAAAATCACCTAGCCTTGTCCCTCATAAAAATACTTCACATACATTATGCTGTTAGCTCCATCACGGAGGTTATGATTTTGTTGACTTTTTTGTTGTTGTCTATGACAAAGTCACGAAGAAGTTGTGAGGAAATAAGTGAAAATCCATTGATCGTCATTTTTTTTTCCGTTCTCCCTATGACTGCAAGTTTAAGCCTTTACAGCATTATGGCCTTGCTTCATGAAGAACCCACAATCTAACGAGTTTATAACAGTTCCAAATGCAAAACCCTTTTTCATAGAGTGATGGAGATGATAAGTGATTGCCTTGCTTTCGTCATGTACGTCAACAATCATATGGTAACTCAATACATGAATTCGAAAATAAAATATTACTAAAATGTGGACTAGATCGCATTGAAGGACTATACCCATTTCTGGTAAAGATGGTTGCCCATCTTCTGTCGTGTGTGGTAACTAATTGCGTGAATTCGAAAATATGGCCTCATTTTACATAGAAGGTTTGTGACGACATTTCTGTAATCTCAAATAATGTGGCAAATAAATAAATTAATTCAAAAAAGAAATGATCCCACTTGAATTGTGTATCATTTACATTGAAGGTCTATGATGACATTTCTGGCAAAATTTGCGACCTGACAAATCACTGTTACGAGGCCAACGCCGTAGTGAAACCGGAGAAAGGCAAGGCAGTCATGTGGTACAACCACAAACGTCATCCACAAACGGGTTAGTATGGCGTGGTCCTTATCTGCCTGTATGTTCACTTATGACACATGATTTTAAAGTAATAAGATTTCTTGGTGCAAAGCAAGCATCCTTGTTAATTCTGATACTTTTATTGCGGATAAGTTGTTGTACATTGCGACTCCCTTTGCTCTTGAAAATGATATGCACATTAGCTTACCATATCCGCCGTATACTTGAATACCATATATTTCCCTATGATTCATCACTTTTATATTCCCAGAGCATGTCAATATGATCAATATGAAATTAAAAACTGTTTGAAAATTGATGCATATATTGCACAATATATCAACGTTAAAGACTATGTTACATTGTTATTTTAGTCGAAAGGAGTTTTCACGTTGAATTGAATTCCATTGATGATACCGCTTTGGCGCGCTGTAGGAACTGCCATAACCTCCAAAGTACACACACACACACACACACAACCACACATACAAAAGAAGTGTCAGCCTATACCATTTGACGACCATGACCCCCTAATAGACCGTTGTTGGTAAGGTGCATCTCATTGTATGCAGGATTTTGCAATTACAATGTTGTTCTTTATCATTCATTTAGTATTAAAATCATACATTATACTTAATAATTTACTAAAGAGAAACTGAAACTTTCTTGTTTTGCCGCTCACATTATTCAGTCTGTTTCAATATAATCTTAATATGTAGATTATGTGAAATGTCTATAAGGAATAACTCTCAGTGAAGTGTTACCGACATTCGTTCCAGAATGTTGAGGAAGTACCGTCAGTTTTAAATGAGATAAACGAAATAAGCAGTTACTAAGTTGATTCAGTTTTGCATTTATTTTGTTAACGATTGCAATGGTGGTCGTATATCTTTTAGATACAGACATTCTGTCATGTCTAGTTCTCATCTTATGATGAGACAAAGTACAGCGTGTTCATGCAAACATGCATGCTTCCTTCAGAAACCCAATATCTCAAACAAAAATTCTCAGTCTTATTCTCTGTCTTACTGCATGCCCTGCAGAATGGCAGTATGCTTATTGTTTTCAGTGAGTACATTCTCTGAGCAAATATTATGGATGGACTTGCAAATGTCAAGGTATAAAAAAAATAGCAGTATAATACAAGGCTCACAGTGCTACGGAGAGATGTATGTACATACACAGGGAGCTAGTTCATGCAATAAGGTCACCGAGGCGAATGAAGAGTCATTATCAGAAAGGCGAACAAGCGTCGCGTATGGCTTTCCTGATGATTTATATGCTTATGATATTGACAGATATCTTATTGGTTTACCGTCTCTGCATTTCTCTCCACAGATATGTCACAAAATTAGTGAATGTCATCATTAGCCCTTCTTTTGATTTTTAAAAACTTCATATGGACATGTTTCTAATCTTTTATTTCACTCCAACTATCTACCTATTTTCCTTTCCTCCATCTATCGCTCACGATATGTTTGCATGTTAATGGTGATCAGGTTGGTTAGGTCCAGTGGACAAGTATTCCCTTCATGGTGGCTGTGACGTCAGAAAAGGAGTCAAGTGGATAGCAAACAACTGGATCACAGTCGATGATGTTTATGAAAGGTAATCAAATACAAAACAAAACACAAACGGTCCATATGGTGAGCGTGAGCTTATGCAAAGTTCAAAACGTGGCATTCATTTACCTCCAGTCTGAAACGGTAGGAAATATTTTCCAAGTTCTGTTTTTCCTTGTTTAGATCAAATCCCGTCCTGCATAAATAAAATTTGCAGAAGAAAGGCAAACAAACCCAAAGCAACTCAAAGCAGCTCTTTATTTCAGTTGTCTTTAGGAATTAACAAGTCTTTATCCTGATTAACATGGATCAAACAAAGAATCTTGTTTATCCTATTTTGACCCTGTAACTCCAACAGAAAGGTAAAGTTTTGCTTAATTTCACCTGTTCTGTTCGGGTTAAAAAAAGTGTTTAAAGACGCAATCTCTATCGTCGATGTACCTGATATCCAATTGCCATTAGCAAATAAATAACTTGCACTTGTATGCCCTTAAATTTTTATCTAAAACAGGTTGGAATATGCTCCCTGGCTAGTGGAATTGTAGAGGCAAAATGATTAATGCGAAGAATGAGGAAAATATGAGGAGCTCGAGCTTTTGGGACGATGACATTAAATGAACCCATTATGTGTTATCATGAATAACATCTGTACCAAGTCATGTTTGTTATGTTTATTCGAATTAGATCAAGTGTTTTCATCAAAGATGGGACTAGTAGAAGAGGCTTCGAATGATTAAAGGGCTGTGAGGCATATAGGCTAGCAAATGTAAAAAAAAAATACAGCAACAGGAAAATGATACTTTATCCCTTTTTACCATTGTCGATGTACAGACAACAAAAACTGCACGAATGGAGTTCTCCAAAACCAAATCGTGAAGAAGAAGAAGAAATCTCCACAACTGGTGAAGAAAACGACAGAGTTGTGAGCGGCTTGTCAGCGGTAGACGGGACGAACGAACGTGCGTCAGGCGCTGCGTCAGGCTCTGCGCCAGGCTCTGAAACAGAAACAGAAACAGTCGATTCGGGGAAATTGAGTGATCAGTTGAAAGACCATGCTGATCGTGAGCAAAGTAAAACAGAACTATAATACAGCGACATGTAAGAAGTAATGACTTGTTGGGGAAGAAATATTACGAATGTTCGGTTTTAAGTGCTATTGAGGGAAGTAAAATTTAATATGTCCGGAGTAGAAGTCGACGAACCAAATAACAGTTTAATCTCTCATGTCTTAAAAGCTGAACATGTCCACCAACAACAGTGATCAGCTGTTTAATTATACATGATTGATAGTCAAAGTACCCCACATCTTGAGATAATCTAACTTCAACCTGATATTTTGCAATAACAATAACGGTAGCATTTCCTCCTGCACAACACAAGGCATTTTGCGCGCTGTTTTTGCTCGCAGTACTTGATAATGATATTACATGACTTGTGTGAGGGTTTTTGCTCGGTGTTGTGGGTCTGTGTTGTTGTTGTTGTTGTTATGTGGTAAGGCACGTGGGTCCCCACAGGTCTCGCACTGGACTAGGGCACACAACACGTCACACAAGCTTCCGTTCGACATCATGCCTCTGTTAACAGCAAGCAGAGAGGTCACTTTATTAAAGTGTACCAACTGTATAACTGTGTTACATATAACTCAATGTCAACGATCCACACAAGCTGATCAAACATATGCATACAGTACCATAAAGGAGGCACAGTACTGAAATACGTCCCAACATTACTACCGAGTCTTCTCGTCTTTTATAACCTAGCCTCCCACGTTAAGAATCGAACTGCAATGTATATAACAATTATGTGATATGAGAAGTATGTGATATGTCAGACGTAACTATGGTACCTTACACAAGTGTACCCTGGCTTAATCCAATCAAAATTATATTTATGCACATTTAAAACAACGGGAATTCTTTAAAAGGAAAGAATGCCTCAACTCGGACACTTCTATCAAGCTTCTTCTTTACCGTGGCCTCCTCTAAATAACACAAATGTCACCATCGACACAACGTACACACACCTCTATAACCCATTCGTTATATGTATGATGGCCTCGGGTTTCTAGGTACCACTAGATCCTATCCAGTCAGCTAACCGCCGTATACACAATGTACAACAAGAATAAAATTGCAGACAGTCGAGTCGAACGTTGCACTCATGTCTTTAATGAATTCTCCTCCTTGCTGTGCATGCGCAAGCCCAAGTGCGTGTGCGCATGCATGTGAATGAACGAGCGGTAAAACTGTAAATGAAACAATGAAGATACACTGTATGAATATATAAAACATTAATTCTTGGATTACAGTATGTTGAGCATACATGTACATAATTCTCCATTAACACACAAAAAGGTTTGCTTCTTCTGAACAAACAGTAGTACACTGTCTTGTACTGCATATCATTATACATACATATTATGTATCCATGTATTCACTACACATCATAAAGTGGCAGCTTTGTGATGTCATTATCTATTCACTGTTACACTGTAGCAATGTTAATACACTTTGTACACTGTTGCAATGTCAACAAGAAAAATAATGTTTAGAGGCCGTAATATACGTGTAAAGACCCTGTACCAGACTTACAGACTTGTGCTCTTCCAAGCATAGAAGCTTTACCCTTGTGATCGACGCATTCGGATTGTGATCCTGTCCCAAGCTGTGAAATGATGCAATAAATTGCAAAGGTTTGTATGGAAAATCCAAATCAACACACACTACACATTTCATGCCTACATGTATCACTACGCTTGCCTTCAGGTTTCCATAAAGTAAATAATACTCTCCTTAAACCAGAGCTGCTTAAAATGCTATAATAACACTTCCTGTCACATAAAGATGTAGAAAATTAATGTTTCAGCCTGTATAGGACGACATTTAGTCTTATGGGACGAATACCCGGTACTTATGGGTGTAATACGTACAGCACGCATCTCAAAACACAAAAGACAAAGGACAGTCTTTTATTCATACTGATGTCTAAATGCATTATTTAGACTGGCACTGTTCACACAACATTTTTAATTATTACTAGTCTTCATCATTACTAGTATCAAATCCAACCTCATATCTACTTTTGAATCTTCACCTGGAAGTCTTACTCAACAAACTGAATTGCTCAACTGTACAAATCAAACTCTATCTTTAAAAAGTTGTGAATTAAGTCTGGACGTATAATTACCACCATATAAACCGAGTGCTGAATACTGGTTTACACGTCATATCAACTCACAGTTAAGTGATAAAACAAAGAGCCAATGCGAGTCTACGACGCTACAACTACTCTACACGCAACATACATAGTACAATACACAATGCGTAGCTGTCAGTCCTGCGCTATATCAATATGTACCGTACATAACCTACACTAGCGTTACTTACGCTAGACCGTTCATGGAATTCTAACCACACAAAAGGCGTTTAGATTCTCTTTTATCAACTGTGAACAAATGATAATACTAGCCTAGGTATGAAAAGCCGAAATTGCAAATCAATTCAGCGCGAACAGCACAATATGTAGCCTATAGTTAACCGAATGAACTCGCATCATTTCTCACACTGAGACCCTCATACTACGTAAGTGATGCTGTAGCACTATAACCATAACCTACACAGACATTACGAGTCATCAATTAATGCAATACAAGGGTTCTCCCTATTAATTAAAACCATGGCTGAATTACAGTACAACCCTTATGGACAACATTGTGATTATACCGTGCCTACACGTACTGCACATCTCTCTTGATCAACTTCGATCCTCATTATCTCTTCCACCATAAATGCATTAGGAATGTATATGATTGTGTCTATAGTGTGCCTACACTACACATCTCTCTGGTTAAACTTCAATCCTTCTCAACTCTATCAACATAAATGCATTACAAATGCTGCATAGGTAGATTGCTTTAATCAAAGACCATCAACTCAGCATCCTATCACACTAGGCGCCCCATACTACACAGCACCATGCAATACCAGAGTACACGGATCACGCTAAACGCCATATAGGCCTACTGTTACACAGCGCTACATTATATAGATGATGACTGGCGGGGGAGGGAACATACCGAATGTTCCACCCGAAGGGTTTGAAATGCTATTGAGGGAGGTTATAAGTCCCGAGACGAAGTCGAGGGACTTATAGCCTCCCGAAGTAGCATTTCAAACTCTGAGGGTGGAACGTTGGTACATGTTCCCGACAACAAGTCATCATCTGTTATATTATATGGGTTAGTCAAATACGTCAACGTCAACCACCAGCATAACCATTTGACAACGCACTCGATCGCTCGCGCAGAGCCAAATTCACTGTGCGCGCGCGGGTTCTTCTGTCATTCATGGATTGTTACGTGAAAATGTTTTCCCATGGGAGAACATTACAAAGAATGTTCTCCCATGGGCGAACATAACGAATGTTCCTCCATCACGTGACTGTGTTTAGCCAATCACTAACCGGTATTTGACTAACCCATTTAATATAATACACTGTTCAATACCGTAATTGGTCACGTACACAAACCTACGCAGGTCTGCAGTCCTTGCATTGTACTACTGCACTACGAATACATTGTGCGTACAAGACTACGGCAGCCGCAACTAACTACGCCCGTACACACAACCACGTCCGTACCTAGACCGACTTAACAAAGGTACGCACATACATAGAATACCGTGCATTCAGTGCCATTGAACAAAACCACGATCAAGCAGAGACAAATAAACCGGCTTAATTTCGGCCATGGTAAACTACTTCTGTCCACCTTCATTTTGTGTGTAATTGTCGAGGTTCTTCTTTCCATCGACTCACCTGTTAACAGCAAGCAGAGAGGTGCCGTATACGGCAACCACTCTGCTCTGAGCACGCCCTCTACCGTCAACTGTAGCCATTATATGTTGATTGTGTACCCCTTACACATGTATAATATGACACATGTATAATATGACATGCTGTTTCTTAAACTTACATTCCGTTGGCAATCCATCAATTGCCGAATTGTATCGACTGTGCTGTAATTTCATGGTTCTATCGTTTTGTCTAATTTGTGAAGTGTCTGCACGAAAATATTTAATTGGAGAACATAATGTCGACTTGCTGTCACTCGATTATGTTTATCGATTCGCCGACTGACTGATGTATATAAAAGCACATAGAATTATATAAATGTAAATTTTGTAAGTTATTATTCAAAACATCCAATAATGCAATAATACGTATTGTCACACAAGTGATGCCAATGTTCCTGTTCTCTTCCCCTACTCTTATTATCCCTCTATCATCGATTAAAAGGACTTCCGATAGCTATCATTAATAGTATTTGAAACGGAACATTGCTTTATGGTGCTCTTTTACCTATGGCCCTACACGAAAATGTTTCGCCGCGCTTGATGTCAAAATTATGATTACCTAATAATGTACATAAAGGACGGCGGAACGGTCCTTGCTGGGGTAATACGTTCTGGTTGTCTCTTCAAGTCCAGGTGGAAGCATCTAAATATTGTTACTTAGTTATGAATTACTCTCAAAGAAATGCCTTTGGTCTTTTATAGTTTTTGGTATTTATAAACAAGAAACTGAGGTTTTTAATGTCATGACCAAAGTGTTCCTTGTTCCGTTCATGCTACCTTCGCAACATGAAATATGGTATCTAATTTGGGTTTTCATTGACACAAACAGATTTAATTCCATGTTATTGTGAGGTAACACTTTCAAACATTTATAGTTCCTTATTGTGTCTAAGTTGGTTCTTCCATAAAATGTAATGAGAAGCCTGATGTTTTATTCAAGTACTTATTTATAATATTTTCAAGTGGGAACTAAAAATACATGGAATGTATCATTGAACCCTGGACTTCTAGTTTCGGCTTTTGATTTAGCAAGATATAACCAGTATCTTTCCCAGGAGTGTGTACCAAAGGTACGCAACTATTCAGTCATTTGTTTAATAGCAAACTGGTAGTGTCATCATTTCACAATATTTCCAGTAGAGTGGAGAACGTAAAGGCTAGAGAATGCATTTGTTCATCGCAAGTTTCAATGCATGACTCTCGGTTTATTGACCTGTAAACAACAGACTATCTATCGATGATAGATTTCGGAAACGTTATTACCTGCGTGAAAATGGCTGTTGATATTGCAGTTGGTCTCAGCTATTCATTTGATTCTCCATGTAAAAACTTACTGTTTCCAGTACAAGTATATAAAACAAAATAAGGTATTTCATGAGTAACTGTTACGAAAAGGGATGTGCTCTAAAAAGATATGTCAACATACTTAGTGACCACCTCATCACTTCATTTTCCTAGTTTATCCTTAGTCTTCGTTGGGACCCATGGGTTACACTATGAAACAGGCCTATTGTTTACATTGCAACATTTTGCAATATACCTTACCACTGCATTTTCGCTGATGACTCGCACCTGTATCTTCATGTGATCGATATTAACCAGGCGGTCAGGACAGCAATGCTCTTTGCATGTGTCGCAAGCATCAACCTCTGGAATTTTAGAAATAATCTCATGTTATAGCGGGTTCACCACATGACTTTATATGCGCATTCTCAAATCTATCTTACCTTTACACCTAATATGGTTATATCTAAATACACTCATTACCTTTGCTATTGCTTGGTTAAAGTTAAATATCGCGAATCATGATAAGGAACCACACACTTGAAGATACACGTCATTGCATGTTTCATGTGGTAGTTTGATCTGCATATAGGTTTCTATCTTCTAACAGGCACCCCTCGAACAGTGCAGACTAGAGAGTGATCGCTAACTTTACAAAACTGACTTTAATAAAATAAACTGTACTCTCATGATAAAGCACCAGTACAGAATTAATGCAGTCAATTATTGGACTGAAATGAAGTTTTCATTGGACAGGTCACTACACCACTTTGGGAAATCATTGAAAGCGCACAGGGGGGTCACCAGCTTTTTTTCAAGAGGGGTGCGTTTTGACACTAAATGTAACGAGATTTTTTTGACAGACGTTTGGAATTCAGGAAGCTCTCAATCCCCAGACTTTTAGTTTTTTTTTTAAAGGGAAACCAAGCGGGGAAAGGGCACCGGCGTAGCTAGGATTTCATCTTTTTTTTTTTTTTTTTTTTTTGGGGGGGGGGGGGGGGCTGTTAGTATGCGAGGGAGCGAAGCAAACGAGCGCGAGCGAACGGAGCGAGCAGGGGGGGGGGAGGAGGGTGTGGGAGGGGGTTGTCCCCCTCCCACGGTGAGAACTTTTTTGCATTTTGATGTTGTAAATGATGCAATTTGATGCATGTTTTTGCTTGTTTTATCGACTTGAAACAGTCCCACTTGTTTAAGGTAGCAGTATGTTTTGATGTCGATTATTATGGAACAATTTGCCTATAAAATAGTATCATCAAAATAAACTTCCTGTTTTAATATTTACACTGAATATCATGAACGCGACAAAGCAAGAGCGAGCGAAGTGAGCAAGGGGGAGGGTGTGGGAGGGGGTGTCCCCCTCCCACGGTGAGAATTTTTTGCATATTGATGTTAGAAATGGTGCAATTTGATGCATGTTTTTGCTTGTTTTATCGACTTGAAACAGTCCCACTTTTTTAAGGTAGCAGTATATTTCGATGTCAATTATTATTGAACAATTTCCCTATAAAATAGTATCATCAAAATAAACTTCCTGTTTTGATATTTACACTGCATGAATATCATGAATGCGACCAAACAAGAGCGAGCGGAGGGAGCGAGGGGGGGGGGGTGTGGGAGGGGCTTGTCCCCCTTCCACGGTGAGAATTTTTTTTTTTCATTTTGATGTTGTAAATGGTGCAATGTGATGCAGGGTTTTGCGTGTTTTATCGACTTGAAACAGTCCCACTTGTTTAAGGTAGCAGTACATTTTGATGTAAATTGTTATTGAACAATGTGCCTATATGACCATTTAAATAAACTTCTTGAACTAGTATTAATTCATACACTGATGTCATGAACGTGACCGAGCCCGAACAAACGGAGCGAGCGAGGGGGAGGGTTTGGGAGGGGGTCATCCCCCTATCACGGTGAGAACTGAAATTGCATTTTTATGTTGTAAATGGTGCAAATTGATGCATGTTTTTGCTTGTTTTATCGACTTGAAACAGTCCCACTTGTTTAAGGTAGCAGTATGTTTTGATGTCGATTATTGTTGAACAATTTGCCTATAGTTTCCAAAAATAAACTTCCTGATTTAATATTTACACTGAATATCATGAACGCGACGAAACAAGAGCGAGCGGAGTGAGCGAAAGGGAGGGTGGGGGAGGGGGTGTCCCCCTCCAACGATGAGAACTTTTTGCATGTTGTAAATGGTGCAATTTGATGCAGGTATTTGCATTTTTTTCATTGACTTGAAACAGTGCCAGTAAGGTAGCGGTACATTTTGATGTAAATCATTATTAAACAATTTGCCTATAAAACGGTGTAGTTAAATAAACTTCTTGTATTGATTCTTACACTGAATATTATGAACGCTGTCTGTTAAGCAATCAAACAGAAAAAAAAGCATGCACACGAGAGTGTACATAAGCGGCATTTCTTCCCAAATGAAGATGATTTCTTATTTTCAGACCTGAAATTCAGCGATCTGGTGCAAACTTTGGGTGCAGTACAACTGTACTTGAATTTTTTTGCAGCCCCCTCTCAAAACAATGATTTAAACAAACAGTTGGTTTTTTTTTTTCGGTGAAATGTTAATGGTTCTTATTTCGAGTGTGCATCATCTCTGTGTATATATGTACAAAGTATAGTGAGGTAGCGCTTAGGGGGAGGATGTGGGAGGTGGATACCCCCCTCCCGCTCGACGGAGCTTTTGAGTTTTTAGAATTGAAATCAAGCGATCTGAAGCACACTTTTTGTGAGAAATCCGGAAATTGTCATTCCCCATCGCATAGTGTACTTAGTCTATAGAAGGGACAAGGCAATGGGAGGGTGGTAAGATACCTCTCCCATATTCAATTATATTTTTCCGCCTTCCAAATCCCCGGTCAAAACCTTGGGGGGGGGGGGGGGGGGAGAAGGGCGACTGCCTCATCGCCCCCCCCCCCCTTGGCGATTGGGAAAGGGTTAATTGTTAATTGAAAGGGGATGATATCCCCTCCCCCACGACGGAATTTTTGCATTCTATTTTAATTAAGTAAAGTGACAGATTTGGTGCACACTTTCGATGAAACATTATGTAAATCTGTCAATCTATATGTGTATCAAGTCCATGAAAAGTAGACCGAACGAGGGAAGGTGTGGGAAGAGGTATCCCCCTCCCACACGAGAGAGACTTTGCTTTTTTAGAATTGAAATTCAGCAACCTGCCATCTGGTGCACACTTTGGGTGAAATAATTGGACAGATTTCTAGCAAAACCAAAAAAAAAAAAAAAAAACCAAGAAAATCTTTTCATCTCGGGAAATATAATTATTTGGAATGGGGCAGATGGTGTGCTTGCCCTCGAACATTCTATGGACTCGAGGCAACTTTTTTTTTTTCTGCCAAAAAGCAAGAAAATCTTCTCATCTCACTAATGAATATGCTTGCCCTTCCAATGTTTAATGGGGGTAAACTTTTTTTTTCTGACAAAAAAGCAAGAAACTCCTTCTCGTCTCCTCGTCTCCGGAATTATGGGGGGGGGGGGGGGTGGGCAAAATGATATACTTGCCTCTTATTATTTTTTTTTTTAATGAGGCTAAGGCTCGCACTTGGGCTCGCATTATCAACATGGATTGGTCAGAAGTAACGTGCTGTACGTAGACCCTACATACTTGTAAGTAGCATACGTACATGCAAACCTGTACGTGCTCCGTACCGTACGGATGTACAGTACGGTCGATAAATAGTAAACACTGTAGAATACTCGTACTTACTTGGCAGTAATGTGCTGTTAGTCTTTTGATATTTCTACATTGTGGACGTTGTGATTTAGTTTTTTTTTTTTTTTCTGAAGAGCGTTTTGTAATGCATGATTGATAACAGTCGTCATGATAATACAAAATAACAATCAAGATAATGATGATGGTGAAACAAGCACAACAGCCGAGCTAAACTGAGTACGTATTATTTACTCGTTGTTGTTGTTTTTTCCCGTCACCTTTCCCTAAGCTTTCCCAACCGCTTTATTTACACACGCACACTTCGACTTTGTATTTCCATAATGGACGAATTCATTGTTTCCATGTTCACATGCATACAGGTTAAAGCTTATACTACTTTGCATGCTTGTGCATTTTACTGAGCTTGGTAATAGGTCTAACAAAATCATGGCGGTAACTCTACACGAATGACACATTTTGGAATACAGGTAATATGGATTCCTAAAAGGTAATGTACCGTCGAAGTTCATCCGTGGGAGCATATGCATGAAGGTAATTACTATTACCATCAGGGTCCTCCATGCGTGCTTAATAGAGTCAGGCTAAGCGAAAGCTGCAATTATAATTGAAGGAGCAATTTTGGAACAAACACTGCCATTCCTATACGACGGGATCGTCAATTTGACTGTCCCTGCTGTCCGCAGTTCACGTGGTGGCGCCATAATTTTCCTCTCAGAAATACACTGTACCTCGTTGAGAGTTGTCAAGAAGAGAATACTCACTACATTTCGGTGTGCTTTACTTTGTTTGTTTGTTTGTTTGTTTGTTTTTGGTCTCTGTGGGATGTATGTTTTGACTTAAATAAATATAGATTTTGAACTGAGTTTGATCAAAACTATAGAGTTTAGTATACATGTTTTATCTTTCCAGTTGACGAGCACATCTAAAGCCCGCCGCACACTATACGACTCACAAACTTACGACTGACAGACTTTGGATTCAAAATATATCACAATATCCTCAGAATAAACACCGCTTGTTTACTTCAGATCCAAAGTCTATCAGTCGTAAGGTGCTGAGTCGTATAGTGTGCGGCGGGCTTAACGCCTCCCACAACATTTGAATAGGATTGTCTTATGTGATACATCCAATCATTTATTGACGTATCTCCAAAATGTACTTAAAATTACATAAGATGATTGTCCTTATCATATCATGTCTTGCCGCTGATCACAAGGAGATTTTGTAGAGGATTCCAATGACTATAATTCCGTGAACTACCACAGTAAATTGTAGCTACTTACAAAAGGAACAGTTCGGGTGAAGAGGAAATTGGGCGATATGTTTATCCAATATTCAAAGTCCGAATTGCAGTATATATGATATAAAAAGTCTAGGGACTAGCATCGTACCCAGAAGAAGGAATAATACTTTCTAGAATCATCTGTGCTCAATTATCATTATTTATTGTTGTCTTGTAAAGGCTTAGATAGAAAAGCGAGTTATGTATGGTGGTATGACTCAAATGAAAGAAATGATTAAGAGCACATAGACGAAACTGATGGTTTACTCTTTTTCTTCAGTTATTTTTAACACCAATAGATAAAAAAAGCACACACAATAACAACTTACTATAAGAAAACGGGCATTGTATAATTAGACCAGCACTGGGAAAAAAAAAAACGTTAACAGAAGTTCATTCGTGAAGGTTTTAAGAAACCAAAAAGATATAGCTTTATTAACAGTTGTATAGTTGTTTTGGGCTGTCATGCCTCAGAACAAAAGCGATTAAAATCGCTCTTGCGAGCCCAGACCGGCATGTAGCATTACACTTTCTTTATTTATGTTTTGTGTCATTTTTATGTGCGTGGCATCTGTTATGCATGTTGTTCTGTTGTGCTGTAATGTTTCTTTTTTGGTCAAATAGATAATGATTAATGAAAATAAAAAGTTGTATTTCTTGTTTGATTTTGCTTCGTACAGCCTCCTTGTAACGACTGTCTTCTCATATCAATGATATTACAAGTTACTATTGTGATAGCGCAGGTAACACATTAATGATTAATACTATATAAGGTGACCAGTATGAACAATTACTTTTCGGCATTGTCGTTCGGGAAAAAGTTGAAATCACACGGATAGCAACTGATCACAATTTGCTCTTTAGCTATTACAGTGTCTTAGAGATAATATCTACCTGGCAGGTTATTTGTAACTGGAGATATAATAATATCATCCCTAAAAAAAGAAGGAAAAAAACAAAACAAAAAACAAACAAACAAACAAACAATCTAACCGGGAGTTGTCATTGAAATGAATTACAGCCAAATCAACCTTCTCGTGAGAGGTAAATGTTCGGTTACCCAAAAATACACTATGGGCGAGTCTACATGAAGCCCGCAATTGGCAGGGTCATTATATTCAGTACTCACAAAATCGTTCTAATCACGTGTTCGCGACGAGAAATCTCTCGGGTTGTATCGTTACTGCATCACCCTAGTAATGGAGACATGTCCATTCATACTTAATTCTGGTTCAAAAAGCATTATTGTTTCCAATATATGTGCTTGCTTATGTTTCTTCACAATGTAAAGTGTACGATCTCATCCTTTGCATGTTTGATGATATTATTTAGACCGTTGAATATGGATGATAAAACAAGCTTTCTTACAAGGAGCACACACGCAAAGCACCTGTATGATTTTAAGTTTTACTCGTAAAAGAAACCTACCGGTTTGTATTGAACGAATGTGAAGTGCCCTAGTCGGTGACAACATGAGTAAAGGGAACTCGTGTCGTTTAGCGGGTGAGAACAGAAATCCTACGGACGGAGGATGACTCGTCCGCGATGATGCCGCCCACGCCGGTCGTATGCATTTTCTCCGTTCTCTTGATTATAAAAGGAAGGAAAGGAGCTCGCGGCTTTTCAGATTCATCTCATCGCCAAGTCTCTCGTGCCATCGCAGCTTTCGTGAGATTTGTGCAGTGTTTCCCCGGTCCACGCCCTTTTACAAGAAACACCTTTCACTACCTTTTTCATCAAGACTACAGAATCTACACTGGAATTTGACTCAAGCTTAATTCTTCCGTTCAGTTGTGAGATTGTGATTACCGGTACTTTGTCTCAAGAGTTTCATATCTTCACAAGACGAATATGGTAAGTCATGAGACTCCTTGAGTAGTGCATTGTGCAGACCATGAAGCAGGCCACGTGTGCTGCGCTGAAGTCTGAATAATCAAGAAGGTGTGGCAGTCGAATCAGGAATGCTAATTTCATGACAGAAGTGTCTTTGCACAATAATGTATTTTCGTCGTTGGTTGCTTGGTTTGTCATCTATTTTTTTCCATTTTATTGACACAATTGGATTTTTACAAAACGAAATATTCTCTTTGCATATAGGAGCAACAGAAAGCAACTATACGAAAATCTTTCGAGATGAGATGTACTATGCGATTTGTTTCATAGATGTTCTGATCTTGTCGAATCTTATAAAAAAAAAAGGGGGAACGACTTATGATAAGTCTAATGCATTTGCTCACCACTTGATTCTTTGGCGTTTACTACTGACCTTCAGCATGACTATTCATCTCCTATTCCTTCTTCTTAAGTACTCATGGAGCTTTCCAACCCTTGGGTAATCTTTGCATGAGGGAGCAATCACATGTTTTCGCATCTCCTTATAGTGTAGCGTTTTGTCAGACATTTTCACGATGAATCATCACATGACTGTTTTCCCAAATGAGCGAGAATCTGCTGACGTGGTTAGTGCACATTTGGGTCGTAGGTGCACTGCAGACATTGTAATAATGTTCGCTAGGCACATACTTGTCGTAGCTTGAGAGCACGCCCTCCGACCGTTCATTTTGTTTGTGTGTCGTCTGTGTGTGTGTGTGTGTGTGTGTAAGTATGGGTGTGTACCTTTCGCCAATCTGATTTTCTATTCGAATGTCTTGCAACCGTCCGATACAGAAGTTCATATTTGTATTTTTACATGCAGCTGTATTGTTTCTAGGGAGATGTGTATGACCCTTTATATTCATTAAAAATTAACAATTGATTACAATAAGATAAGTAAATAATATAGATTAAATATAAATGATAATTGCCACTTTTTCTGAGGTAAGAAAACAATTTACTTAATTGTAACATGACCCCTTTCCCCCTTTTTTTCTGTTACACAGCTTGAGTTTTTGAGATTCTCTTAAAACATTTGCTGCTACTGTTTAAATGACATGTTTCAGCAACATGAATAACATCATTTTGGTAAACCAGTGTTTACAGCTGAATTATTTCTTAAGACACGGACGTGTATATGACCCTTCATATTCCTAATAATTACAGTTGATAGGTAATTAATGACAATTTTAATATAGATGACATGACCCGTCTTTTCCTCCTTTTTTTCTGTTACACAGCTTGAGTTATTTCTTTAGATTTTTTTTTAAAAACATTTACTGCTATACTGTTTAGATGACATGTTACAACATCATTTTAGTAAAAAAAAACAAAAAAAAAAACCATCATTTTAGTAAACCAGTGGGATGATAATTTTATATAAACAACTACTTTTAACCAAAACACAGACACACATACATAAACACAAGTTAAGAAGAGGAAAATTTAAACGTTAAGAATAAACTTTATGCGCATTCCTACAATTTTCTGAATCATGGTTTATAGCACCAAGAGCAGTGTTCGGTCAAATGCGGATTTGTGGGTAAAATAATTACGCAACATGACAGAGGTGAGAACCCGATGGCAGTAATTTCATGAATTGTTAGGATCTGCCTAAGATGTCGTTATAATACATCACTCGGACTCTCTGTTCCGAAAATGACGCATGCGTGGTAGGCTGCAGCGAAGAGACTGGCAATGACTATCCATGACTCATCGTCATGATCACGATGGGTGTCTTCTTCTCTCCCCGTCACTGACAGTCTTCTCAAGTCAATCTCATTCATATCCCGCGGCGCCACAATGGCGTCTCGCACTTTGCCCGCTGTATAGATTGGAAATTTTTAGTTCATCCTTCAGAAAAAAAAAAATCCTCCTGAACCACGTCCATTACTTGTTCACCTCTTTGTCCCCTCTATCGTATTGTATTTGTATCTTCAATATCTTCCATCTATTTTTAATTGTTTATTCCATTTTGTCCTGTCATTTGGTGCATTGTTGCTGATTCTTCATTGTCTGTCAATTGCCTCCTTTTCATTTTTTTTTCAATGAGGTTCCAATTGTTTCCATTTATATCTCTGATTGACTGCTGAATTGAGATGACGGATTGTCGTATCTACTGTATTTCAGACAGACACCCCTCCAACCTATTCACTACATTGTCTAAAGATTGGCTGACAAATATCGTGAACACTTCTCTTCTGTTTAGCATAATCATTCTTTATGTTTTTCGCCTTGATCACTTCCTTATCTGGATATCAAGAGTTTACACGACATACCAGGGACAGTCTTCTTGTCGCGGATATTTTGGTGTGAAAATAATAACTTACACGGTGCCTTGACATAATGTACTCTGCACCAGAACAAAAGTCTCTTTGTTTGGAAAAAGGAAAGAGAGGGAATAGGGAGCAGTTGACATTTTTTTTAAATCATACACGATAGCCTTGGTATTTAATCTGGGTCCCTGTAGGTCTGTATGTGTAGGTCCGTAACAAGCAAGGAGACCTCTAATGAAACCAGACGGTAAATCAACGGGATAATAGCGTTGCACTCTGTACATGCACTTTGATTCTACGGCTATAGGACATTAGTGCCACTCAATCTCTCCATCCCGCTTTGTCCCATCGCTATACTTTTAATTCACTCAGTAGCGCAAAATAATGAAGCAAGGGGCTAGATTAGGGTTAACACAGATATTTTGTACATCACTCGCCCACAAGTACGTCTATAGCCATCATACCGCAGATGAATGCTGTCTTGTAACCTTGAATTGAATTGAAATCTCTCTCTCTCATATCACATTTAAAATAACGAAACTTTATATACGAAAGTCTATGGAGAATTCATGGTGCGAAGGATTCGTGCACCGCAGCAGATTCAACAAAGAGAAACAAAACTTGATATACAGTGTATATATGAGCATCAATCGTTAAGTAAGCAGATTTGCAACGTATAATGGATACAGTTTAAAAGGTACATGACATTAAGAAAACATAAGCGCTTGGAAACAAAAGTATCTATACTGTTCGACAGTACTAAAGATTTGTTATTTAGTCTTTTTTTTCAGGTGAAAGGAATCGACTGGAAAGCTGGCAGCGTCTATTGTTAAGGTGCCTCATAATCGGAGAAAA
Source organism: Diadema setosum (assembly GCF_964275005.1). Lineage (NCBI taxonomy): Eukaryota > Metazoa > Echinodermata > Echinoidea > Diadematoida > Diadematidae > Diadema > Diadema setosum. The sequence goes on along the minus strand of NC_092703.1, from coordinate 17,722,268 downwards.
AAGACATGTACACACAGAAACACGACAAAACGTGCGATTACTGTTATACTGTTACCACTCAGGGTACCAGTCAGCCCATTGAACTTTTATTGTGTTTTATGCGTTACTCCTCACTGCTTCTCTTTCCCTCAACCTTGTGTTCCTGTCACGATCCGGTTTTCTGTACCTTTTTTTATGCCTCCGCCACGAAGTGTCGCCGGAGGCATTATGTTTTCGGGTTGTCCGTCCGTCCGTCCGTCCTTCCGTCTGTCCGTAATCAATTTTTGTGAACAGCGTAACTAAAAAACTGTTTGAGGTATCCTAATGAAACTTAATATGTATGTATGAGTGGGCGAAGTTGTGCCTATCAACTTTTGGGTGCTCATGCTCAAGGCCAAAGGTCAAAAGTTCAAGGTCAAATACTCAAAATTTCACTATTTCCCCCATATCTATGCAATGCCTTAAGGTATTTTTCTGAAACTTAGTGTATATATGTACTGCTAAATGAGGATTCTTCAGAGAGAGTTTTGGGTCATGAGGTTAATGGTCAAAGGTCAAGTGAAAATATTAAGATTTCACTTTTTTCTCCATATCTCGCAAATGGTTCAAGGTATCTTCATGGAACTTAGTACATATGCATATACTGACTGGCAGTGATTATGTAGGAAATTTGGGGTCATGGGTCGAAGGTCAAGGTCAACTCCTTAAAATGTCAATATTTCCCTCTTATTTATGCAATGCCTACAGGATTTTTCTTGAAACAGAATATATACATGTCTTACCTAATAGAGATTCTCTTGGAAGTTTCTTGCCAAAAGGTCAAAGGTCAAGTGAAAGTGCTAAATTTCACTTCTTCCACCATATCTCGAAAGTGACTCAAGGTATCATCATGAAACTTAGTGATTATCTATGCATGTTCTACCTGACAGTGATTCTCTTGGGAATTTTAGGGTCATAGGGTCAAAGGTCAACGGACAAAGGCCAGGTCAAAATGCTAAAATTTTACTATCTGATACTGAAATTACACTATTTCTCCATACTTTGAAAATTACTTAATGCATAAACTTATTAGTAAAAGTCAAAAGTTAAGTAAAAATCCCCAAATCCCCAAATACCTGCACTCTTAAACAATGTAGCCATTCATCCAATTATACCTAGTTCAAGGAAAGTGAACATTCAACACATTTGTGACAAGCCTGTCATTTTGATATTTTGTCAATTATGCGAAACTATCATCACGCATTGCCAAGACATTGTATTATTAGGAGAACCATGCATTATGGCAGAGGCATACCAGTCGCCATATAGCGACAATTCTAGTTTGTCTTGATCTGACCAACAAACTGGCACTTCCTTTTCCGTATGCTGTTATGAACATGATTAAGGGGTCTTCCAACACCTGTCTTTTCCCAGTGTGGAGTACGTCTTCATTTGATATTCCGTCGGTCCAAAGTATTCTGGGCATTCTTCTCAAGAACCACATTTCTGCTGCTTGAATTATATTGTCAAAGGATTTTCCTTTGCAAGCGCAATTCGTCTCTTAAGTTCTGCATCCCTCATTCTGTCTAAAGTGATCAAACCTTCCAGGTAGCAGCATTTGTCAACTTGTTACATTTCCTTCCACTGCGTATACAGTCTTCTTCTTGGAAACTACCATACATTCTGTCTTCTAATGATAGGCCCAGTTTTTCACTTTTGATGACTATGCTTGCAACGCATCCCTTCTTCCTGCTACTGGGATAGATTCATTGACATATCTTAGATTTTTACGTTATAGCCCCCGAACTGTCATCCCTTTCATATCAGATATTTCATTCATTAATTCATTCATTTCATTTCGCGTATATCATCTCGCTATTCAGCGAGAAAACATCTAGTGATATTGCAAAGCCATGTCGAACTCCCCTTGATCTCTGTCCATATGCTGGTCTCACTATTTATTCTGAGTGCAGCATTCTGATACCAGTACAGGTTCCTTATTAGCCGCAGATCCTGCACATCGATGTCTGACCTACTGAACATAGCCACAGAAAATGACAGTCATTAGTTAACAGCACTTCAATCTGTACAGAGACAAATAAAAGAAAAACTCCATTATATAGAGCCTATGATAATTTTGAAAGTGGTCCTTTATAATGGGTGGAAGTTAAATTCGAATGTTGACATCTCTCTTTAAACTCAACAGAGATATGACAGCTTGACAGCATAATGATTCCTTTCCCCTCTTTTTAACTTCACTTCAATAGTTGAAATTATAAATCAATGCGAGAATCTCTATTAAGAATGTTCATTGAGTATAACTTGCGAAGTAGTAGCAAAGTTTTTCCATATCAATATAGTATACTGACAACCATAACCTGAGAAACGTTCATGTCAACAGTACTCAAATGATCTGATAAACAGTATGCAACGCCTCGTGGGTGCATGTAGTCTCATGACGATGCACGTCGCCGCGAGTCGTCACAGTGTATGCTTGAAATGTAGCAGAAAATAATACCACCCCTCCCACCCCATTATGTGTCGCCGTAACATAACTAATCACACATGACACCACTGGCCGTTATTGAAATGCCTACAATGTCGATAGATAAGGTCACTTTTTATGGTGCCATGCATCATGTCCACACTCGCAGTATCTCTTGCATACACTATAAGGTAGCAAAACAGGTTCTTGTCTATGGACCTTCTAGTTCTAGATATAAAAAAAAAGAAGAGGAAGATACAAGAGACATAGACACGACTTAAACAGATGTATCGATTCGAGACATTACGTTATGGTACAGGAGTGAGGTTACCTATTCGCGATTCATTCTCATTATTGTCCCTCTCCGTCTAGATCTACGTTTGGACACTAAATAGAATGCACTGTGTGTTAATGTGAATTAGTGCTTAGCAAAGCATCTAATACTTTCCTGTACTGAAAATAATTTCTGAGCTAAGACGATAAAGATGGGTTCTCTTTTTTTTTTCTTTGCAACAGTTCGCTTCTTCTAACTCTTCCATCTAATCGTTCACCGTTTTTGCCTGTTTTATCATCTCTTCCCTTTCGAGGATACATATTTCATCCATAATCACTCTACGGACTTTCTCTGGCCTTTCACCGATAATGCAAATTCCTCACAGATTTCATATCAGTAAAACGCTAAGGCGTACAGCTAAGGTGTAAAACCTCTTCACCTTGTAATTAGAGTGGGTGGCAACATTACCTCAGTTACCAAAATTTGCCGTCAATTTGATTAGGAGAGGCTCATATCATCCTTCGCCTGATGGAAGAGAAGAACAAACTCTGCTTGAACACAGGAGTAAGAGCACTCAGAAGCTGAGCCATACAAAATTGAGAGCAGAAATGCTGCAGCGCATTGCTCGTAGAGGAGAATGGAAAACGTACACGTTTGAAGTCTTGATAGCGTCTCGATTTCGTATTCTTACCACACACACACACACACACACACACACATATTCACATTACATACTTCCACACCCCATCCCTTCCGCCAGCCAATCCTTCTATTAGAAATGGACGTGAGTCATCCTTAATGTCGGTGGGTGTCAGTCAGTACGGTTTCTTGGGAACGCTATGAGAAGAAAAACCGCACATCTTAACTTGCAGATCTCTCTCGACAAAGTGATCTTGCATACGTTGGATATGAATATTTGATCTTGCATCACATGCAGGATTATTTCTGAGTGCAACGCATATAATGTTGCAGTAAAGAAAAAGGAAAAACAAATGTAGAAGTAAAATTAGCAAATATTTTCATGTGCAAAGGCTCAATCAGGAAATTTTGCGCTATGGCATTTAAATTACAAAGTAGTATTTATTATACTAAGAGAAAATTGGTATTCATGTACATGGTTTATTCATGTATGTCTTTACATGTTTTTGCGATTATGTACTGAGATGATAAAGTAAGTTGAAACAAAAAGGAAAGTAACGTAAATGGGGGAAAATTTTGAATATGTATATCTCTTTTAAATCAAAATGTTGATATTTTAACATCTTCCTCTGATTTCAGTGTTCATTTTCTTCATTCCTCTGAATGTTCCTCTCCTCACTTGACTTGTATTTGCACGTGTCTATCTATTCCACATATCAGTGTGTTTGTCCCGACATGTCTTTACTTTCTCTCTCCCGCTTTCCATAATGTTTACATGATGACCGTTTTTCCCCAGTTTTTTAGTATGTTGCTGGAATAGAAATAAGGTAAATTTGGAATATGAACAAGTTAAAAAGCAAACGTTATCAGGTTTTCGTGATGATAGATCACACACCCCCATGTATGCATTACACAAAGACACAAACATCTTCTTATTCAATTTCAGCGTGAGTGCATCTCAGTCCACGTTGGTCAGGCCGGAGTTCAAATCGGCAATGCGTGCTGGGAACTCTACTGCCTGGAGCACGGCATTGGGCCCGACGGCATGATGCAGGAGGGACCAAAGAAGGCTGAGGGAAGCAATGATGACGCCTCCTTCAGCACATTCTTCAGCGAGACGTCTGCGGGCAAACATGTTCCTCGTGCCGTCTTCGTCGACCTCGAACCCACTGTGGTCGGTGAGTCATGTATTATTAACCATTGCTGCTTGATAGGGATTTATAAAAACAGGGATTATCTTCCCGAAATCATTTTCTATGGTTACTGTAGACCCCTCAATCAATCAATCAATCAATCAATCAATCAATCAATCAATCAATCAATCAATCAATCACTCACTCACTCACTCAATCAATCAATCAATCAATCAATCAATCAATCAATCAGTGGTTGATACATTTTTTTTTCTTCAAGAAATCAAATAATCCCTCAATCAGTCAACATTGTCGAAAGTTGTCAGTTATGCTAATAACGTATGACACAGTTACATACAGATTACATAATTTGTCCTATCTTTTTTTGGGACTGTAGTGTCCGTGGTCGGTTCAGGAGACAATGCATCTGAAAGTTTTTCTGGTATTTTTCCGACTTTTCGTTCTGAGCGGCCCCTGGATCGGTCGGGCTCTGTCAGCAAAATGCATCCATGCATTCAGCGTCTGCCAATTAGTTCACCCGTGAGAACTACGCCCCTCACATCAAATACTTTTCACAGTGGCTTTTCATGACCACTGCACAGAGCAGAGCCATTTTTTTTAAAATCCTACACTGTAAAAACATCGGTGTTAAATTTAACACCATGGGTGTTAAATCTAACACCGATCAAATTTCAATAGAGGACCACACCCTCAGGTGTAGAAAAAGGTGTTAAAAAGTGTTCACCTGGCACTTCGTGGTGTTAATTTGACACTGTGGCTGGTGATATTTTTTGACACTGCGCTGGAGTTAATTCAATAATGACACCGCATGGTGTTGATTTGATATTGGTGGTGTTAATTTCAATGGTATAACACCCGTCCAGCTTCGATAGGAGACCACAACAACTGGTGTTACTGTGGTGTAAATGTGTTTACACATTTTTTCAAAAATCAAGTACTTTATCGGAAAATTCTTTATCGTCTTGTTGAAGTTCAAAATTAACAAGAAGTGCAGTAACTAAGAAACTATTCAAAAAACAATCTTATATTTTGAAATGACACCCGGAGGTGTTAATCTAACACCATGAATGAGCACCGGAAATTTAACACCAGCTCGGTGTTTCATATTTAACACCGGACTTTTTGCAGTGTAGCTTGCCAATTTCAGGTGTTCTTTCAGTTTTCTTTGGCAATATACACTGTATTTGGTAGATAGTAATTAATGTTTTCTTACTCGCAGTTATACAAGCCAGTATTCAATACATTGATCATTAATTATCCTTTTCCGCTCTTATATATTATGTTTCGAGGGAATAATGACACTGGTAACATTGTGATGATGATATTAATGCAAGTAGTGATAAGCCTTGGCTTACATAATTGTTGTTGATTTTCTCATTGTTGTCCAGATGAAGTCCGCAGAGGACGGTACAACAGTCTTTTTCACCCCGAGCAATTGATCACAGGCAAGGAAGATGCTGCTAATAACTACGCCCGCGGTCATTACACTGTTGGCAGGGAGATAATCGACATGGTTCTGGACAGGATCAGGAAACTTGTGAGTGAGATATTTCAACATCATTGTCAGAGCTACACTTTCCGTTTCTTCCAAGTTAAAAAAAAAGAAGAAGAAATAACAGTGGGATTGTGATTCATTCAGCAGTGTTACTGCTGTTGTTGTTTTACTCACGAAGAGGAGAGCTGAGCAGGTTACATTATAAATTCTCTTTTCTCGCTCCTATAATGTCTGATATAGATTAATATGATACTATCCTTGGGTTCAGTGAAAAGGAGCACGTCATATTTTTATGCTTTGGTGTGATTTTATAGAACATTTTGCATGTCTAATTGAATCACACCCTCAAGATATCATGTAGGCCTGAAGAAGAGGAAACTTGAGATTTGAATCTTTCGCTCCAGCTCTTGAATTGTCTCTAAAAACCAATCTACTTGTTTGTGTTTGAGGCTGTCTGGGAAATCATGTGGTATATAGTCAGGGCACATGTATCTTTTGGTAAATAGATACATAAATACATTTCATACGCGATGACTGTGATTGTGCATAAATATTCCCTAATGAGAATTTCACACCAACTTTATTTTACCTTCTGACAAATTGGAATGTTTTTGATCACCAACAAAATTAAAACAATATGTAACATATTACTGCTTTATGACATTGATTTTACACTTGGCTAGAGGAAAGCATTATATTGGCAAGCGACATCATTTCAGTACTCGTGTAGCACACATCAACAATCATGACTAATGTCAACCTCGTCGGTCAAAATGAAATTTAGATGCACGAATTAACGCATGAATAAGCATGTCATACACTGAAACAGCAAAATGTGAAAAGGCAAATGAATATGACGTGACTTTTCTCCTTGCAGGCTGACCAATGCACGGGACTGCAAGGTTTCCTCATCTTCCACAGTTTTGGTGGTGGTACCGGGTCAGGCTTCGCCTCCTTGCTCATGGAGCGACTGTCTGTGGACTACGGCAAGAAGTCCAAGTTGGAGTTTGCCATCTATCCTGCGCCTCAGGTGTCCACAGCGGTCGTGGAACCTTACAACTCTGTCCTCACAACCCACAACACCTTGGAGCATTCCGATTGTGCTTTCATGGTGGATAACGAAGCAATCTACGATATCTGCAGACGAAACCTCGACATCGAGCGCCCAACGTACACAAATCTGAATCGTCTCATTGGCCAGATTGTATCTTCTATTACTGCTTCACTGCGATTTGATGGGGCCCTTAACGTTGATCTCACAGAATTCCAGACCAACTTGGTACCGTACCCTCGCATCCACTTCCCTCTGGCAACCTATGCCCCTGTCATCTCCGCAGAGAAGGCCTACCATGAGCAGCTGACTGTTGCCGAGATCACCAATGCCTGCTTCGAGCCTAACAACCAGATGGTGAAATGTGACCCACGCCATGGAAAATACATGGCCTGTTGTCTCCTGTATCGAGGCGATGTAGCGCCGAAGGATGTCAATAGCGCCATTGCAAACATCAAAACAAAGCGCAACATCCAGTTCGTCGACTGGTGCCCAACTGGTTTCAAGGTCGGCATCAACTATCAGCCACCAACCGTCGTGCCCGGCGGCGATCTGGCCAAGGTCCAGCGCGCCGTGTGTATGCTGAGCAACACCACGGCCATCGCCGAGGCTTGGGCTCGTCTCGACCACAAGTTCGACCTGATGTACGCCAAGCGCGCTTTCGTCCACTGGTACGTGAGTGAAGGCATGGAAGAGGGCGAGTTCGCTGAGGCTAGAGAAGACCTAGCCGCGCTTGAAAAGGATTACGAAGAGGTTGGCGTAGATTCCGCGGCTGGTGACGGGGAAGAAGATGCAGATGAATTATAATTGATATCCACGCAAACTCCCTCGAGGCCATTCCGTTCAAATGACAGAGTCATATTTGGATGATATCTAATTCTAAATTTGCATGTATGTGTGCTGTGTTTATAGCAAAAGCTGTTCGTGTAAATGTGCCATTCACAAACTTGTACGGGCGAAAATAAATGACCGTTACAACGTAAGCCACCTGCCTGCGGAGCAGACTTCGGTTTGTAACGAAATAAGAAGTTATAAATAGATACTATTGTTGTCTCTACATCTGTTCATTATACTTCCTAAAAACAAATTACATCGAGCGCCCTCTTTGTTTCATGTGAAAAACTGTGTTTTAGTTTGGACGATGTCGGATAGGTTTACACAATTTTGACAGTATTATTCTGTCGCTCATGTTTTGGTCTAGTGGAGGAAATGTTTGCACGTCTTCCACGTCCGACAATTCTGCAATTTCGTTCGCTTGTCTTCCTTTTTAAAGGAACATTTAGTGTGTCCTTACGCATTCAGCAGTTAAAGATGAGAGGGCATTGCTGAAAGAAACTGAGGTTGCCTTATATATTTGTTTTTAGCTAAATTACTGTTAAGTAAGAGTAGACATCTCGTTTTCAGTTGATCAATAACTTGAAATAGTATTAATGAAATGTTATACGCGATTATTCTTCTGATTTATATAAATATGCAATATTGTTCGTTTATATTTTTCAAACATATTTGCAATGTTTGATGGTACCCTTTGCGGTTGTGACTGCGAAGAATTAGAACTTGTTTACAGGAATTAGAACCTATTCGATCCTATGCACATCACACAGTGTCGTCCGTCTCACGAAATAAAACTAATCGAATGTACTGCCGACGAATTCATAGGTACAAAAATATGGAACTTGTGCCATGGCAGTCGATACACCTGGTATATGATATGACATGATATATTATGCAGAAGCTAGAGCTCGAAGTTTGCTGGCCCTCGTCTCTGAGGCAAAATGGCGGTGTTTTCTCAAGCACTTCGATGGACTGCGTTAAATCCTCTGATTACCAGCACTAAAAGTATGTGCATACGCACCTGTAGTAACATCTCGAGCGTAGACAAACCAAAGTAACATACCATGTTGCACTAGAGATAGCATAAGGAATGCATCCTGAAAATACAATTCCGTAGAAGCAGCAGAAGCAGTAGTAGTACCTGTAGTGGTAGTAATATAACTGTTATTAGGAGTAGTTAGATTGCTTAAACAATTTCAGAAGCATAACTCAGTTTCATTACTATGATTATCATTACATTGTACAGGAATCATTGGCAAAAGAAAAGGTGCTTTCGTTGCAGTTATATATATTGCTGTTCAAGCAGCACTGGTAGTGATTGTACAATTAGAATGCTGATCATGCAAAGAATTACAGACTGAAGCATATGATTTGCCGTTGACTACTATCGGAAGATCAAATGTCATTAGATGGTTACAGAGTTATTCGGTGCATCCTAAAGTGACAGTGACAGTATCAAAGTAAGTTGTAGCGCTCGTAGGTTTTCTAGCATCCGTAGGCATAGTATTTCTTTCATTTTTTTTTTTTTTTTTTACGCAAAGGAAACAAGGAGTAACCAACAATGCATCAGTCCAGTGTCTAGACGTAAGCATGGTCTTCACATTACAAATTTTACTTGTTAAAGCCTACGGAAGGCTATGAGATAAGACACATGCATATAACTTTAGCATGTTGACTCACTTACGATCAAGTGACATTTACAGAGTAAAGACGGACAAAACGGGCGCTGATGCTGAAGTCATGATTGAAATTGTAATATCGAATAATAGAGACGCTTTCTTTCTCAAGTAATGGACTTCTATCTCTTAAAATACATGTCAGCACTCTTATCGCTGCAGAAATATTAATCATTCAATACAGTACTTGAGATTTAATTTATGGAAACATTTAACATGTAATGTAGTCATGTAAGAGTAGTTGACGTACACCAATTATCTCTAAAAATACAAACAAATGATTCCTACTTCCAGTAAACGTTGTTGTGGGTAAAAATACTTGTGAACGATAAGTGTATGAACGCAGGTAACTACACTTTACTTACTGCTGATGCTGATTTAAAAGTTTGCAAACTTACGCTTCCACAACGTAAATTGCATTTAAAATTTGTGAGTTGTGTTATGTGACAGTTTATTGTATATAAGTTTTGTAAGTACCTTAGGTATCACTATACCGACTACATGGCCTATGAATTCAATTTGCCGTTTTTGAATATGTTGAATTAAATTCAAACAAGTTAAAGTGACACACTTGTCGTATATCTACAGCAATAACTCTCAGTTTTACCATGGATAATGGATTAAAGTAAACCATAATGTTATCATGTCAACAAAGGGTGTATAACAAGATGTATGGAAATAACCTATCAACGTTGAAATTTGCTTGACCTGGAGAAACAAGAACAGGACAATAATGCTGATCACACATTTAATCATGAATGAGGGGTGAGAGATGCGGCGTGAAAGATGGACGAAAAAGATATAAGTAGCTGAGTACACTGAGGAAGAAGAAACTAAATCAAGAAAGAGAGCCATGACAGTAACAAAGGAAAACAAGAGATATTAATGCATGTTAATTTGATATGTGAATGAAGAAAACGAGAAGGATGAGCGATGCAGCTGTTTTTATACAGTATGTTATATCATAATTTATCATGTAGATGTTCAATACAAATTAAATTAAATTAAATACAATGCATTTAGTTCTATTAATCAATATATAATGATACACTGTACATGATAAAAATATACATTTATCAATTCATACTATCGTAAGTATATTGTTAAACAAAATAAATGTACGAATAATCATGTAACCGGAAAACAATGTACATTTTGCAGTGGTTAAGAGTGATCCACTGAAAAGCAGAGCTTGTAAAACGTTATGCATTGGGGGAAAAAAAGGGGGAAAACACACACAAATATAACAATGACAGATATATGCAAAATCAATCTAAATATGTACCGTTAAAGCATTTGATTATTGATATATGACACCAAAATTATAAAGCATGTACTAAACAGAACTTGTTCCAAAGTACAAGAAAACATAAAACTTGAAACGACATAGCAATGTTGCGATACTGAGCCAATCGTTCAGCCGTGTGTACCGGATGTTGACAAAGCAGCAATACATACAAGACATACAGGTCGTCACAAAAAAAAAAACAAAGAAAAAAAAAATGCTTGCATTCAGAAAAGACGGAATTATAACACACAGACAGACAGACAGACACACACACATATATATATATATATATATATATATATATAATAAAAAGAGCAAAATCAAAACCAGAAAGGCATTAAAATGCAACGAAAGATGAGGGGAAAGGAAAGGAGCAGAGAAGAAAGGAAGACAGGTCTGCGAACACGTCATACATCCCGTCGGCAGGACAGGTACATGTATATATCAAAGTTATTACCATCTTTTCATAAGCGATTCTTTGTCTAATATATGAAGAATTCTAGTCTTTTTAAAGTTTATATTCAAAGGTAATTTTAACTTAATATATATATATATATATATATATATATGATATATATAATCATATGATATATGTATGTATATATATATATATAATGTATATAATTATATGATATATGTATGTATATACATAATTATTGCAACACACAGTAGACTCATGCATCACACAGGAGGAAATTTATGACATTAAAATAATTGTTATTTCTAATGAATTCGAAGTACATGATTTAAGATCTTATTATAAAGTACACCTTATTAAAGTGAAAACATTGCTTGCAATATATTGAAAGAGTCTACAAAGAAACTTACCTGGCTGACGCGATTTGCCGGGATGATGAGTCGTTTTGGAGTATTTTGAGAAAAATAAAAGTCTTGGGGAAAACCGACTTTTATTCCAGAAGGATCCAGACTAACTCGGTCTGAGGGAAAACTCTACCCTATTTCAGACAATTTACTTGCAGTTCGTGATCGCCACATTCTACTGTATAATACCAAACGAGGCCTAACTGAACAGACAGGAAAGTGCGTGCTAATCCTGTACAAAACAAATGGACAGCGCGCGGTCCTCAAGCCTGTACGCACATCACCGGTTTTGATTTGATATTAAATGAATTTTTAAAAAACAGCAATGCGTCCCTAGTGAATGTAATAACCAAATTATTTAATTTAGTTTTAGATAGCGGAATAATTCCAACGGATTGGACGATTGGTATGATACGCCCTATCTACAAAAATAAAGGTTCTGTTAATGACCCTGATAATTATCGTGGCATATCTTTATTAAGTTGCATTGGCAAATTATTTACTTCAATAATTAATGATAGATTGACAGATTTTCTCGATGATAATCATGCCATTGGGGAAGAACAAGCAGGATTCAGAGAGACTTATTCAACTGTTGATCATATATTTGTGTTGCATTCAATTATTGACTTGTATTTATCACAGAGAAAAAGATTATATTGCGCGTTTATAGATTATAAGAAAGCTTTTGACTCTGTCGATAGAACATTGCTATGGAACAAAGTTGCTAGATGTAACATACAGGGAAAAGTTTTTGATGTAATCCGAAATATGTATAAAAATCTAAAGTCATGTGTTGTCAACAATTCAGAGCGTTCTGACTTTTTTAATTGTAATATTGGAGTGAGGCAAGGTGAAAATCTATCTCCTTTGCTATTTGCATTGTATATAAATGATTTTCAAGATTATGTAAGTTCCGCATATAATGGTGTTGATTTTTTGCCTAATGATTTGTTGACCGTATTACATGATAAAGGAATAGATGTATTTCTAAGACTCTTCTCATTGATGTATGCTGATGATACTTTAATCCTAGCTACTAGTGAGAACGAATTGCAATCTGCACTCAATTCTGTAAGTGATTACTGCAAATTATGGTTACTACAAGTTAATGTCAGTAAAACAAAAGTAATGATTTTCTCAAGAGGAAAAGTTAGAAAATTCAAGCCCTTTATGTTTAATGAGAATGTTTTAGAGGTTGTAGATGAGTATACTTACCTTGGAGTGGTGTTTAATTATAAAAATGATTTTAAAAAGGCCCAAACTAAACAAGTTGATAAAGCGAAACGAGCAATGTATAGTGTAATGGTTAAGTCTCGAAAGATGCGGCTTCCAATAGATATCCAATTAGAATTGTTTGACCGGCTTGTTGTACCCATTCTTATTTATGGTAGTGAAGTTTGGGGATATGAGAATTTAGCACTCATAGAGAGTCTACATTATCAATACTGCAAACATTTACTGAGACTAACAAAAAATACTTGAATAGCATGACTCTGGGAGAACTAGGAAGGCTTGAAATAGCCTGTACTGTTAAAGAAAGAATGCTTAATTTTTGGTTAAAGATTATTACAGGAAAAGAAAGAAAATATTCATCTATTGTATGTAATATCATATCACTTTTGCATAATTATAAGATATATTCATCACCATGGTTGTTGAAAGTTTATGATACACTAAATGAGTTAGGAATGTCTTTTGTTAGGAATAACTTTGAAAACGTAAGTTCTTCGTGGTTTAGGTGTTCGATAAAACTTAGATTAAGAGACGAATTTGTACAGAATTGGCAGTCTAAGATAAGTAACAGTTCATGTTGTACGAATTACAGAATCTATAAAACGAATTTATGTTTAGATCCATATTTGTTAAAAATCCCTTACATTTTCAGACAACTTCTTTCCAAATTTCGCTGCGCCAACCACAGATTGCCAATTGTAACGGGTAGGTATGCTGGTATTGAACATTGTGATCGATTGTGTAATTCATGTAATTCTAATAGACTAGGGGATGAATTTCACTATTTATTTGAGTGTCATACATTGAATACTGCCAGGAATAAATTCATTAAATCCTATTATAGAATAAGACCAAACACTTTAAAGATGTCTCAGTTATTTAATTCCCAAAATCGTAGTGAGTTGATAAATTTAGCTAAATTTTGTAAGGAAATAATGAAGCTCCATAAGAAATAATAATTATTAATATCATTATTTGTATTTTTTTTTCATGTAAATATAGCTTTTTACAATGTTTAGTTTTATATTATTGAAATTGCGTTATTGTTGCCCTGCTTTTTTTTTAACTGTTTTGTTTGTCTTCCTTCTCTCTTTCCTTCTCTCTCTCTCTCTCTCTCTCACTCTCTTTCTCTCTTCTGGGTCCTGCACCATTCTGTATATTTTGTATATTTTGTAAATATGCAATTTTCTGTATATATATGTAATTTACAATGTATTAATGTATTAATTAACTGATTTTATCTGTTACGGTGTTTATTTTTAATTTTCTTCAATACCCTGACGTTGGGTGACATGAGAAAATAAAAAAAAAACCATTGTCATTGTCATTGTCATTGTCATTGTTGCTGAGACGCGCTGTCTTTGAAGTTTTTGTTGTTGTTTATCAAGCGTCTTTGATTGTTTTTAGATAGGCGCACACTAATTTTGCATGCGCGCCGAAAAGGTTTTTTGATGCGCGCGTTGTAACAAGTCGGACCATTACTGTGAGTAGCCAGAACGCGAAGCGCTAGTTTATACAGGCCGCTCCCATAGTACAACACTGTACAATCCAGAGGGACAACCAATACAACTCAGCCCGCCGTTAAAGCGAGGCCGAGTTATCCCCGAGTCCGAGTTTAGCCTGACCCCGTTCGGGTAAGTTCTGAGACTGAACCTTTTTGGTTAATATTTCGCATTTTCGTCATTACCCATCGAATATCTTGTTATTACAGCGTTATTCCGCACATTTCCTAGATATACGTTCACATTTGGGAGCGAAATTTGACAACTTTGCAGGCGTACCAGAACTATGTTTTGGCTTTAAAAAGTCTGAAGTCATTCGCCATGTGAGATTCCCCAAGTCCTTGTATCTTGCTGGTTACCCGCGCCTTCTGATGATGGCACGCATCCTCCTTGGGAGCGTTGCCTTAGATACCATGCAGTCTTTCCTGGATGATGCTGCCCCAGGCCCTGATAATTAACGGAACAAAACTCCCCGGTGGTATGTCGGTCCTTGGTGAGAGCTTTCTTGATGTTAGCTCACAGATTCTCTAACTGGTTAGCATCTGGTGATTGCACAGACCACTGCACCCTGTTCACGCTATTTTCGTCAAATACTGGTCCATCTGGGCAGCCCTGTACCCTGACGTTGCGTTGCCATCCTGGGAAATGAACAGGTGTTGGCTGTTAGCAACCGATGGAATCAAGTGATAGTCCAGAATCACCCGGTATAACTTACTTGCTGTTGTCAATGTTCCCGTCCATGACAAGAATGCCAAGTCCATAGACGCCGACACACTCCAGACTATGTGCAGATTCGAATTGGGTCATAACACGAGCTTGATGGAGGGGGTATCGACTTTCCCGAAGCGTGAAGGTGTATCTACCTCTGCCAGGCCTTGGTCGCTTGTCACAATTAGCTGTTTCCCAACGGCATTAAAGGGATGGTACAGTTTCGATTGAGATGGGGCTTCAGGTTTCTAACGTGTTTTTTTTTTTTGATAATTATTTTTTAGATAAGATTCTAGGAGGAATTCAAAGCTTATTTTGATGACAATTAGTTTTGAAATGGTTGAGATTTTCAAAGTAAAGCGATTCTAATAAAAGGTGGGACCCACCTTTTATTAGGATCGCTTTGTTTTACTTTGGTTTTGTATATCTCAGCCATTTCAAAACAGATTTTCATCAAATAAACTTTGAGTTCCTCTTAAAATTGTGTGGTCTCTAACATTTCATGAAATGGTTTCTAAGTATCTTGCGAAAAGTTAAAAACTGAATCCTCACCTCAACCGATACATGTATTATAGGGGTCATCCCACGAGACCGACACCCACGAGTCATACGGTCCACGAGACCGACATGAAAAATAGGTCCATGAGTCATACAGCCCATGAGTTCGACACTAGGCACAAAAAGCTCACGAGACCGACACTTGAGCAAAGAAAGCCCACGAGACCGACACTAGACAATTAAGGCTCACGAGACCGACAGTACGCAAAAGAGGCTCACGAGACCGACACTAGGCAAAGAAAGCCCACGAGACCGACACTAGGCAAAGAAGGCTCACGAGACCGACACTAGGCAAAGAAGGCTCACGAGACCGACACTAGGCAAAGAAAGCCCACGAGACCGACACAAGGCAAAGAAGGGTCACGAGATCGACAATAGGCAAAGAAGGCTCACGAGACCGACAGGATGAACAGCGCCATCTACATGTCAATTACGAATATATACCTGTACAGGGTGTTCCATTAAGGGGAAAATTACATACTGGCGGGTGCAATTTCGTTACGCTGTCGAGCGAAAGATTGTAACTTACTAATAACAGCACCATATACATATCAACGACAATAAGTATGTATTTGTACACGTGTGGCTTTTAGGGGGCAGTTCTGTCACGCTATGAGGAGCGACATTGTTACCATTTTTTTTTTTTAAATAGAATTGTCCTCTTCATGGGACCATCCCCCCCCCCCAAAAAAAAAAAAATGTATGAAAAATGGTACAGGACAAGAACGATGAATGGTTTGATTTTAGATGCCATCGTGCTATATCTAATAGGCTTTCCTTATTTCTAATTAGACGGAGGACAGAATGTAAGTTTTTTTTTCGCCCTTTTCTTTCTCGCTTCACAAGTAGGCCTTATTAGATATCCTATCTGCCTACTTATACCCGCCTGCTTAGGGTTTAATTAATATGATATATGAAATTCAACGGATGAAAACTTTTTTTATCGCAGAGATTCACCTCGACTTCAGTGGCTTGTGTTTGTAAAATAATAATTCTTTTCAAAACGGTATATTTTTCATGAAATAGAAAAGTTGCTTATAGATGCATCTTCTTTTTCCGAATTTTTAACGCTGCCTTAATTGACGATTACATTATTTTACTGTGAATTTATACCATTCCAACACCTTTGCAGATGACTACCCCCCCCCCCATATCATGTAAAGCAGCTGTGCACTAAAACACTGACCATTTTGTGAATAATTTTCTTGTAGTGAACTTCATTTCATACCTGGGTATACATTGTATTTCTAGTTGGTTGATCTGAATGTCCACATCCTTTTTTTATTCTTTTTTTTTCTAAGAAGGTGTATACCGGTATGAGCTTTTCAGATAGGGAAAAGAGGGTGTTGTAGAATTTTCGAAAGTATTGTTGAAACATCTCATGCACTTCCACTGAATTTTGTTTATTTTTTCACAAACACTCACATACGCAAACACAATTAAAGATCTTGACCGTTCAGGTGGTGAGGGAGGGCAATTGACGAGGTAATACCCTAGCAACTCTCCTTTTCCATCTCTTATACCTTCTTTACGCCATTATCTGGACACCCTATACAATTAATTGGTCTATAGGTGGCGCTGTTCATCCTGTCGGTCTCGTGGGCCTTCTTTGCCTAGTGTCGGTCTCGTGGGCCTCTTTTGCCTAGTGTCGGTCTCGTGAGCCTTTTAAGCGCAGTGTCGGTCTCATGGGCTTTCTTTGCTTAGTGTCGGTCTCGTGAGCCTTTTGTGCGTAGTGTCTAACTCATGGGCTGTATAACTCGTGGGCGTATTTTACTTGATGTCGAACTCATGGGCTTTACTTACTCAGTGTCGAACTCGTGGGCTGCATAACTAGTGGGCTGTATGACTTGTGAGCTGTATGACTCGTGGGCTGTATGACTTGTGAGCTGTATGACTTGTGGGCTGTATGACTCGTGGGTGTCGGTCTCGTGACGTGCACCCGTATTATACTAGGTGTTACAAAGAACATTTCCCACTTTTGATCCTTAATAGTATATCAGATAATACTATCATTAACATGAGTGATAGCTGAATAGTGTACAATTTCGTTGGAGGTAATTTGAATATGAGAGCATGAATCATTTCCGTTAAATCATTGATTAATTTTCAAGTTAAGTTCCGGATTTGGGTCAAATTTGAAGCCTCTGTACAAAATTGAACTTTACACAAGAACTAATGATGTGTATGTGAGTGTGTGCTTACAATGACCCTGAACAGTAAACATGAATACCAAGAATACCACCTTTTCAGAGCTCTGCTGACTAGGCTTCTGGACTCTTGCTCCAAGGCACATGAATGCTTTATTACCAATAAGCCAGTTCGGGGTTAGCTCATGGGCACATCGGTACAAATGACCTTTCTTCTTTCTCAAGTTGATTAGGCACTCCACGAGTTTTCAAACGAGAGAAGGTATTTTAGCTTACCCCACGGAACAATTTATGGAATTCATCAGTCATGTTCAAACAAAGAATGAACTTGCGTAGACCAGGTGACCAGAATGATCCATCAATTAGCACTTTGGAAAGCATCCATTTCATTGTTTTGCATTGAATGCATCAACAATCTTTTTCTATTGATATTGTCAAATACCACCTTTGCTGTCAGGTGGATGTGCTGGCAAGCACCACTCATAATGATCACTTGAATAATCATTACATCACAGATGCTTATCTCGGTGAATAAAAAACCAACATGCTCTGCGGGTACAGATGACCTTTTTCTGCTCATGCTTAAAGTGGAACCCCGAACTGGCTTATTCATGATGGTTTGCCCTGGGTAGTGCTAGTCTGAATTCATGATAAAAGGGTAAAATGCATGCACATGAAACAAATAAGCACATGTTTTCATGTGCTTGCATACACTATATTTCAGGATGAAAAATAAAAAGACTATCTGTGATCGTGGAATTTCTTATGAATATGTAATAGAGCATTCCAATCCTGGCCATTGTTTAGGACCATTGTCAGGGTGTTGTCCATACACTCCCATACACACCAATTGACCCCTGTGCAAAATCAAAATTTTGTACAGAGGGTTGAAAATAGAGCAAAATCTGAAACCTAACTTAAATTAAATCTTGAATTAAATGAAACTGATTTAGGCTATCATTTTTAAATTACCTCCAACAAAATTGTACAATATTCAGCTATTGCTCATATCAATGTCGGTGTTATCTGACATATAGTTTTTGAACTATTAAGAATTAAGTGGGAAATGTTTTTTGTAACACCTAGTACCATCCATTTAACACAGTCCGTACATCGTTTCATGTTACACCCAAAAGCGCTCAGCGCTCTGAGCCACCAACACCTCTTCCTCACCGGCTGACGATTTGTCGGTGTCGCTTGTTAGATAACTCGACTGTCTTAACCACGGTGTGCATATGACGGACTCAGTAGAATGGAATGAAAAAAAAATAACAATGAACAAGTTGCTCTTCACTGGAATGTCGGTTACTATTTAGTTACAGTGTACTAATCCCTCCCCTCCCCACACACACACAAATAAACACCAATAAGTTGCAATATTTACATCACGGGAGTACATGTATTATGTAACTATGTTATTTTTGTGAACCAATTCATAAACGAACAGAATTACAACGAATAAAAAAAAAATAACAAGGAATAGCGAATTATTCAAATGAATGTCACAAGTTTTATGATTTATTGCCAGTATGAAAGTTTCGATTGAAAATCTTATTCTATCTATGATTGTTAATCATTCTATAACCATCATAAAAGCACGAATATGTTGTGACCACAGCTGCTATGGGTGATGAAACACCTGTATCTAAACAGTGATTGTAATTTCAAGTGTGACTCATAGCAAAATGAAACTGCTTTAGCATCCGGAAATCCAAACGACAAAAATGCTTTCGCTTGGTTCTATTTCTTTTCTTTTTTTATTTTCATGCTGGGAAGTCGGCTAGTTGAGGTGTTTGCTGACACAGAATTTACGTGTATCATTATGCTATACATTCAAAAATTATCCCACGCGCAATCTTAAAATTAATTGAGAGCACTGAAACTGGCAAACATGAACGCATCTATCACACTTTCACAAGAAAATTATTGTAGCAAGTGAATAAGCGAAGCTTAAAAAAATGACAAGCAGATTTATGGCGGAAATTAGATAAATGTATTGTCTTGATCCATCAAAAGGAGTAAAAGTTACAGCTGAACATGAAATACTGAAGTTGAACACAACTCGAATTATTGAAGTTTGCAGATATAAATTGCTCCATTTCTAATGCCTTTATTTTCTATAGTTTTGTTGTTTTTCTTTCAAAATAAGCAATTACTATAATTACTAATGTATGCAGAAGACGTCAAGAGGAGAAAAAGAAAAAAATCGGTCTACGCATGGGAAGAAAAATTCCGTTCATGATTTACAGGAATAATTGAGAGATAGTCGGTTTAAATTCTTCATGGAGTAATATCAGGAAATTATGCACCATATCTAATTAGGATATCCAAAATTCTATGACGTTCTTTAGGAAGGGGACGGTGAGAATAATCTAACCAGTCATTGTAACACGAGGAACACGGAAGTGTTGACACGTTTTGCACACAATACAAGACATCAGCAGCATATCAGTTGCAGATCTCGTAAATGATCATAATACAATGTAATTATTCGAGGGATATTTGCTCAATTTATTTTCTGCCCGATATCTTGCACAAAAAATTAAAGAGAAATAAGGCTTCACTTTGAAGAGTTGAGCTTTTACTTTTATACTCTTTTTTAATGGTCTAAATATTTATAAATAAACCGCACTCTTTTTATATCCATTTATGTTTTATCCATCAAATTGGATACAAATTCTAAAGTCTCTTCACCAAACACCCCAAAAGCGTAATTCATATTTGAGCAATGTTGACCGATCACTAATACATCGAACTGCGTGGTTTCCAGATTATGATAAGCGATGTTGTACGTCTCTATTCGCCGAAACTCCCAAATGTGAGAAACCTCTCATTGCCAGGAAAAAACTAAACCACATTTCACTTGAATAGGTCTCTCTCAAATCTCCCTTAAGTACTATTTAGCCATCGACCCCTTGATGCTCCCAAGGAAATAAGCTTCTATGTCCTCTCTCTCTCTCTCTCTCTCGTTACCTTTCCTAAAACTGATTTTCTCAGTTCAGTCGAGTATTCTTCAATCAATGTTCGCTTTCAGCTAAACTTTTTTCGCCCTCTACGGTGAAAACATTTTAGATAGGCCTACATTGACAAGTATTGAGACAAAATCATGAAAATGATCATTTCAATATTCATGTGACAAGGTGTTTACTCCGTCTGATCTACAAGAATTGAAGTGAATACCACCACATTACATTATTTAGTCGCGATTGCTCCTATCGATAAACTGCATTACGACTATTTTTATCTTTACAATTCATCATAGTTTTCACATACAATTACTGTAAATAGTCGTTTTTATTATCTTCTTTATTAATTTTAAGATAGTCGTCAACATAAAATCATTCCTCAAATTGCTATTTTTATTTTCATTTCTCCTCTTACAAATACAGGGACAAACTCTTCAACCTATAATATTTTCAACTAAAAGCTCAAGGGATAGATATGTCAATATTGATTGTAGAAAGGAATGAGCATAAAAAACTGATTATTTCGAATTTTCGCAATGCATCTATTGACTATAGTTCATAAGAGAAAACGTAAATGCAGCATTGGTTTCATTAAATCGATTCATATTTCAGCGATTGAAAACACCCACACATGCCTTTCAAAAATGACACATCCATTACAAACAATTTCAACCATGAAAAATTAGGCATTACATGTTATACAGTTTCCGTGGCTAAAGCCAAATATCAATCAATGGACAGCCATAAATGTGATGCGTAATAAGATTATGTACATTTCACATTCTCTCTCTCCCTCTCTCTCTCTCTCTCCATGCCTCTCATCATCTCTTATTGATGATAAAATATTTTCACTAATATAATTCTAATGCAAAGAAAACTTCACTCAAGAGACCTGACAACGTATTTGGTCCGTGAAAACATGCGTGGAATCTCTCACAATAATTAAACATTAAGAATGAATTCTCCTCGGAAATGACACGCACAGAGCGATCAAAAATCTCATACATTGGCACGTTTGCTCGGACAAGGTTTAACGAATTTAGTAATACGTTTGCAGCAGTACATAATTCATCTTACAGTACAATCAACAATTTTTTTTTCCTCAAAATTTGTCGCATGCTTATACATAATGTTCCACAAATCAAGATACTTTTCTCATTACGTGAACGAGCTCTTTCTCTATTGCTTCCGTTGATTTACAATTCGGGTAAATGATATATGCTCATACTGTCGTTCACGGGCGAAGTCCCCGGAGAACAGGTAGACCAAATGTTGAATGTGCGACATGTACAACAAACAGCTTCTATATATTGACCATGGCAATCTGTCAGAGGCCGATCGTGTCGATTCATGTTTTCGGTTCTCATGGGTACTACAGTACTTTGTTTTACTCTGTTTTAAAAAAGAGTCAATACATTTTGTTCTGTTATTATTATTATTATCATAAATATTATTATTATTAATATTATTATCATTATATTATTATTATTATTATTATTATTATTATTATTATTATTATTATTATTATTATTATCAGAGTTGAATGAATTAATATCAATGATTAATGACGTATAGTATACGTTCACACATGAATGAGTGAAACTTTTTTATGAAACATAGATAAAACAATGCAACCTGAAAAATCCTAGAGACAATTTCTAAAATCTTTTATTCAATCTAAGAAAAAGACAATATTAACCATAAATTAGTGCAGAAGTGAGGTCAGTGTAAAAGCTTGTAAATATTCCGGAGACCTCATTGGTGCTGTCTGTCTTTAGAAAACAGCAATAGGATACCTATTTCACAGCAGCAATACATTAATAACGATGTTATCGCAAGTTCAATTATCACACAATAAAATTGGAACGGCATGAATTTCTATAGGAATGTAGCAGCAGTTGACAAACATGTCGATCCTTTTTCATAGGACGTGCGTATAATTGAGTCAAATTCATTTAAAGGCAGATTTAGAAACCACATAAAGCATCACGAAGTACAAACACATATACACAGAAATGTCAACTGAACGCCATGTGCCTACACAAGGTGACAAAACAAAATCAAGAACAACAAACAACTTTAGTATTTGAATTCTCTTTTAGCTGAAATCATGCATAATAAGCGCCAAATGAGGTACGCTGCGAAGGTGGACTTATTTATCCATTGTGGGTGAGCTGCATCGATTCAAACCGAGCTTAGGTATCCACGTTGTCAGCATCGCACCATTCAGGACATTCGAACACCACTGTCATTACAAGCAGCGATTGTAAGTGGATAATCATGAAATTCTAGACAAGACCCTACACTTCGCCCGATACGTCAGTTACGTGTTTAGAGTCTTGCTGTTGCATCCTAAATGCATAGACTATTCATGCTATGCAGCATCCCAGTGTACTGTAAAATTTGGCTGAAATCTGAATCGGTGACTAGACACAGGTCAAGAGCATGTTCACCCCAATTCAAACCTTCCCTAGGTGTCACATCTGGGGTGTTTCAAAGCTATTCTTAAAGTTACGAACGACTGAAGAACAACTGGTGATCAGTTCTTGTGCTGAATTATTGAAATTCTGAGAAGTATAGCACATCAGAAGTGATCACTAAGTGATTCGTAAGTCATTTGTAACTTTAAGAACAGCTTTATGAAACACCCCAGGTCCCACTAGAGATTTTTGAAATATTTTGCAATTGATTGAAATATTTTGCAAAATAACTGAGACAGGATATTATGTTTCTGCCCAATAATATCACGATGACTATGTCTTTATTTGATTCCTAGTTTGCATTTTTTCCTTCACTGACTGGCATCTGGCTCGTACTGGCAATGTCTAGAATAGAATCCTGTGACTCATGTTTGTCATTTCCTCACTGAAGACAACATGATTTGCACCAGATTTGAGTTTTTTATGTCACTGAAGTAGAGTAGAATTTTCCTGGATTCAGCAGGTAAGCAGTTCTCAATGACGTTTGTATCTTGCTGGTTTCATTCGAATCAACCGCTAATCCAGCAACATTTCGATCTTGATATCCAAGATGTATAGAAAGATACCGAATCTAGAAATCAAATACAAATATCGCTACCGCTGAACGAACGTTTTCAACAGGAATTTGCTTCCTACCTTATTGAAAGGTAAGCTCCTCCTCACTGATATTGCTGAAATTTTGTAAAACACTTTGCGTTAGTTTAAGACTGCCCTTTATTGTTTACTACACAATCGATTTTTCATTAGTACCATCATCCAGAAACAAAATACATTTTCATCAGTGTGAAAAAAAAAAATGATTTTGAGTTGGCCCTGACCGGCGGGTGTGTGATAATGAGAAACTGGTAACTTATTTCATTTCATTTTGAATTGCTATATTTCTCTTTCAGTCACAGTTTCAGCTCAATGTTTAACACTTTTCAACTGATTACACAATGAAATTGATGACCAGTTTATATCTGAATTCTTTATGATTATCCCATAGGCGAAGACTACAAAATATTGCTTTCAAAGATTATACAGTCTACTGCTTATCAAGACAACTAATGAGATAATAAGTACGACAGTATTATGAGGTGTCAGTCTTGTAGCGAGGCCAGTGCAAAGTATATCCGGGTCGTACTCTAGAATGGTGACCCGGCCTTCGAGAGCTGGTGCTACCGGTGATAGTCGCTGGATGTACTCGGCGAGCACGGCAGAATCCAAGTTGCCTACATCGGTTTTGAAACGAGAAATAAGACAATTACTGTATGTAGATGATTTGTAGAGTACAAAAGCACAATGTCAGATGTCACGGGACATCGAAGTCACACTTATCATTAATTTTATCAGTAACTATGCATCCACTGACTGGATAGCGTGGATTGTGTATAAGAAGATGAACATAATATGCCAAACGATTACAATGTCATTAGCATTCGATTTATTTTCTTATCAACATACTAATACCGATACTTATCACTTGATATCAGTGAATAATCAGACACAATGTTAATCATTACGTGCATGACAATCTTAGGACTGGTGAATGAGTCAAACTTGACATCCAGAATAAATGACTTCTCGCTGCGTTCCTATTGTGGCTTCACGCAGCACTCTCATGGAATAGTTACAAGAAATAGTATGTTATGCTGCATTAACCCCATGTTCCCGGCCGATACGGCAGTCCTGTTTGCCCAAATGCACTACGCGGTGAGATTTTGGTCATTTTTTTCCATCCGTGCTCAGTTTTATTAGGTCTTGTACATCTCATGGCTGTCAAGGGATTCGTGACCAGCCTTGAGGGAAAAGAGCTATCTAACACTAGAGCTACGATTGACTTACGATTATGCCGGTTAAAAACAGTTACACGACCTTCTCCGACATTGACGGTCGTAACTGATGGTCAGTGAACGTTGCAAGGACTGATCGATCGTAAACTAACATCAAATACGACCATAACTGAAACCGTAAAGTACGGTCAGAAACGGTCCAAGACATTCTAGTGTGGTCACGTGATGGTTTCATAACGGTTGTTGTAAGGACATTACAGTCAGTATAACACGGCTATCTTTGATCTGTAGGTCAGATAAGAAATGTAAAACATCTTCTTTCTTGCGACTCATTTGACAACCCCTTGCCATACATCGACGTAAACAAGCACCGAACTAATAAGTGTTTGAGTAGTAGCTATGAGCCATGGCTATTACAAAAACACTGATTTATTCGGTGCTTATTTACGTCGATGTTGGGCAACTTGACAATCAGTGTAATAAAAATAACTCGACGCAAGAATCTACTCAATTTGATTGTTCTTTCTTTACAATTGTCAGTTACTACGGTCTTTACTACGTTTCTTACAACCGGTATTAAAAGGTTAACAACGGCCTTATTGCGGTATTTTAAGGTCCACAACGGTTTTAATACGGCAGCGTTACGATCCACAACGGTCAAGACGGCCAGCTGACCAACTCTATATTGTAGGCCTACTGACCGTCATTGAACCGACCATTACCGTAGCTCTAATTCAAGTTCAAGTTCAAGTCGAATTATTTTATTTCCAACAAAATAATTAGGAATACAATGAAATGTTCGTATAAAGATAATGTCACGGAATTGTTGTTATAAGCACCTAAATGCTTAGACTCGAATCAAGTTATACGCCACACCAGCCCGGCATTTACACTCGTTCCCAGACGCCCCGCAAACCGCGCTCGCCGAGTCACACCGTAGTGGAAAGTAACGCGTCGAAGCGTGCCGTGTCTGTATACCGTGACACGACGGGACTTGATCTGACTTAGCGTGGCAAAACGGCCTACCATACACTCTAGCTAGCTGTGAGAACCTTGACGAAACGTGCAACAGCCGTGAAACCGTGACACAACGCGCCCTTAAAGCGTTGTCTCATATCTATCCCGTTTTGTTGTCGGTGGCCTAAAACGCGATATCCTTGGCCGCCGGGAACATGGTGTAAACATTGCATAACCGACCGGAGCAGTATAATGTGTGAAATCGCTAGAAGTATCGATGACCAGTTCTGGAAGTACAAATGTACCATGTTTGCATTTCACCAGATATTCCTGACAATTATTGTTCTTCATAGATGATGAATGATGATGTCTGATTAGTTTTTTTCCTTTTATCCAGAGCCAAGTGCATAATTATACATGCATACTGTTTCATATCTACATCAATACACACATCCCAGATCTCACCAGTCACGTGATTGAATTTATGGTCCCTGATCATGGTAAATCCATCGCCCCCAGCCGCCAGAAAGCTGTTGGTCACGATCTTGTATGTTCTGTCCTGATACAGCGGCCCGTATTGGGGTACCGTGCAATTCGTACAAATGACTTGCACACCGTACACACGTTTACCTGGCTCACGCGCCAGAGTGTACACAACTCTAACGCCTGCAAATAAATACAACCATAAGAAGAACATAAGGATACAACACATTAGACAATAAGAGATGATTGTGGCATCGTTGAGAAAGAAGCCTATCTCAAATAGCAAAATGATTATTGCAGCTTTTGTTGCAGCTGAGGCTGCCACCATCATTCTTTATATTGTTCCATGACTGATTGAAGATGGACATAATGATCGCCTTCATAAATACGATTTTGCACTGTTCATTAACTTGTTCAGAAGCAACATAACTTGGCAGCCTTTGCGAAAGTAATTATTCCAGCGAAGTTGACATGGTTGATCATTACCAGCAGAGTTCTTATGGATTTTTTTTTCTATTAATCGCACTAATATAACAACAGAGCATGAATAACCAAACAACGAGCCAAAAGGGAAGCGGAAATGGCCAAAATAATACAAGAACGATTATTTCAACGAAAACAAAGACATTGAGATTGACATCCTTGATATAAACGCTAGTGGACAATGCATTCATAAATTATGTGAACCAGTTCTCAACACTTGCATTTTTTTTTTTTTGCACAACTCTAAGCGCAACTATAAGGGATTTCGCGCTTAAAAGGAACTTGTCTGTTAAAGTTTACAGAGCACGTTGTGTGCCAATGCCAACCCTAGATCCCGTCTCATTCTTCACCAAGAAGGAGACTCTGGGGACGAGGAGAGCGCCTGCGTTTTCCCAGCACAAAAGCCAGGGTCAACAGAACTAGAGCATGGATCGAGCTTCGACATGGACCAGAGCCGATGGCTATGAGAAACACTGTCTTGAACGTCTCGTACCCATGCAAGGAGGTCGATGCCTTCGGTGCTGTAACACGGAAGGTGATATGAAAAGGGTCCACCTGAGGATGAGTAAACAACCCACAAATATTAGGAAATACCTACAAGAGGGACGATCATCGCATCATTCACCAGTGAGAGGATAAGCGCAAAGTGGAAATTACACGACACCAGACTAAGAGGTCAAGGGTCTAACGGCAGAGTACTATTGCAGAGTGTTGTAGGGGCCTGAAATGTGCTGACAGAAAGACCTCCCACCCTCGCTTAGGTGAACTGGAAAAGATGGATGGAATGGAAGAAGTTCAAGGAGGTCTTGCCTTGGAGAGAAAGTTTTCAAGATGACCACATCTGCCACAGGGATCTGATCTGCTGGGACTTGGGGATAATCTTGAATAAGGGTGGTCTACCTGGAGAAAATAGGACTTGAGTAAATGAAGCTGCACTAGATGCAAGAAGCTGTAACAAACTATCATCCGGTCTGCAAGGCTGGTAAGAAGGCCCAGAAATTGGTGCCATTGCGAGCCTGTTTGTCGGTCATGAAGGCAGATACCCACTTGCTGCAGGGTCACGACTCGATGCTCTGAAGGCCTGGCAAGGAGACATTAAACTGATGTTAGCGAGAGAATATGAGCCAAGGACCTTGGGAGTACACATTGTGCTACATTGTGCTACTCAGTATCTACCAGTAGACTTGATTGATGTACTCTGAGCAAGTGACAGGAAGTCGAAAAGGTCTCCTAGACACAACGAATCATCAAGGGGGCAAGGGGTAATCTGTATTGACGAAAATTCCACTGACTGTGTGAAGTGAAGAGCATCTCGCAGTAGTGAGCACAGCAGCACCTTGTATCTTACTAGTACACTACTCACTACAGCCAATCCTTGAGCCAATCCCATTATCGAATGCCATATCTGCAGAGGAAATCGAGGAGGACAACAATCACCAGTGTGAAAACCCAAAGGGAGTTTAAAGGTGAAGGGAAGGACCTTATGGGTAGACTCACTCTTGACATAAAAACATGGTTAGATGATGAGACAATGGGTGAGAGGATACAAGTACGTAGGCATCACGGAGGTTGAGAGAAAGTACAAGTTGCCAGCTGACAGCAGAAGCAGACGGCCAAAGCAGTCTCTACCCAAAATCTGCTGGGGAGGAAAGGCCGATAGATACATTTGAAATATTTATGTGACACAAAGCTGCCTGTCCTTCTCAGAACACCAAACATTGGGAATAAATAAGGAGGTGGGTAGTTGATCACCTGAATTAAAACCTCCTTAGAAGGAAAGGAAGACCACAGACAACCCAAGTTTCCGGCTGACAGCAGAAGCAGACGGACAAAGAAGTGTCTACCCAAAAACTGCTGCTTATGGGAAGGAAATAGGAAGTATGTCTGCTGCCAGGCGGCTTTTATAAGGCAGTTGTAGGTGGGGTCTGGGGTGACGCAGGACACGTCAGTGAGGCCTACTTTGCTTTTTCCTTTATATTTCGAGAGTGATGGCAGCACTAAAGGATAATGCTATATAAAGACACAGGTAAGAGTTTATTATGGGGCAGATTTACGTTTCTTCTATCACAGTAATCATCAGAGCGTAGTAAAGAGAAATTAGTAGGAGAATGAATGTCAACACTGAGAGCCAGTGATCGGGCGAACCTCTGTCTGGGCAAGACTATCAGAGAGAGTGCAAGATGAGCAATTTGGGATTGGTGGGTAAAGACACTGAAAGAGTGACAGGGACAGTCGTTTGAGGAGCTGAAAAAGCCAACAAGATGCTGTTTTGGCAGACCTAGGAGATTATGTTTAGGTATCATGTAAAAATGCACGCCTTCTCTTTGCTCAAGCAGTTCTCGACGGAATCACGCTTAGCTATTAGAATTGTCAAAATTAGACAACTATTTATGATGTTTCACAGAATTTGACGATCGTCAGAACTGACGATTAAATCTTTCCATTGATAGGACACTCGTGCGATGTATTTGCGTGCTACCGTATCAAAACACTGCACTTTTAGGGATAACCAATTGCAATAGCCACCTATTACATGTCAAAAATATATAATGCTTTATCGCCTTCAATCGAGTTGTATATGAGGTTATTCATGGCTTATGTCCTCATAAAAAAAAATAGAAATGTCGCTATGGCGACTGGTATGCCTCCGCCATAATGCATAGTTCTCCTAAAAGGTTTATAGTACAATGTCTTGACAATGTGATGACGGTTTCACATAAATGGTAAAATATTAAAATGACAGATTTATCACAAATGTGCTGAATGTTCACTTTCCTTGAACTACATAGGCTGAATTGGATGAATGGCTAAAATTGATTAAAAGTGCAGGTATTTGGGAATTTGAGGATTTTTACTTGACTTTTGACCCTTTTACAATTTTATGCAATGAGTAATATTCAAGGTATGGAGAAAAAAAATGTAATTTCAGTATTAAATGTTAAATGAGCATTTAAACCTGACCTCTGACCCTTGACCTTTTACCTTCTGCCCCTAAAGTTCCCAAGAGAATCACTATCAGGTAGAACATTAAAGTATGTACAAAGTGTCATGATGATACCTTGAGTCAGTTTCGAGATATGGAGGAAGAAGTGAAATTTAGCACTTTCATTTTACCTTTGACCTTTTGACCTTGACCTTTTGGCAAGAAACTTCCAAGAGAATCTCTATTGGGTAATACATGTATATATCAAGTTTCAAGAAAAATCCTGCAGGAAATGCATAAATATGAGGGAAGTAGTGACATTTTGAGGAGTGAACCTCGACATTTGACCCGTGACCCCAAATTCCCTAGACAATCACTGCCAGTCAGTACATGCATATATACTAAGTTCCATGAAGACACCTTGAATCATCTGCAAGATTATGGAGAAAAACATGAAATTTCAACATTTTGACTTGACCTTTGACCTTTAACCTCATGACCCAAAACTCTATCTGGAGAATCTTTATTTGGTAGTACATGTATACACCAAGTTTAAAGAAAATACCTTCAGGCATTGCATGGGTATGGGGAAATAGTGAAATTTTGAGCATTAGACCTTGACCTTTTGACCTTTGACCTTGAGCATGTGCACCTAAAAGTTGATAGGCACTAATACATTGCAGGCCAAGTTTCATTAGGATACCTAAAACTGTTTTTTAGTTACGCTGTCCACAAAATTGATTACGGACGGACGGACGGACAACCCGAAAACATAATGCCTTCGGTACCACTTCGTGGCGGAGGCATACAAAAACAATTAAGAGACCCGGGGGGGGGGGGCTCGCGCTAACCCGAGTATCGCAAGTTCACCTTCCATGCATTCTTGCAGACTCTTACCTGAGAACATTTGACACTTGGGGCAGGGGGGGGGGGCACCTTTGAGGGGTGGGGGCATGGTGTCCATTTACATATTCCATCACATTGGTAAAATACCTGCCAAGTACACTATACTTCATAGAATGTTGGACTATGCGGTTTGAAAAAAAAAAGGCTGAAAGCTCTATTACTTCTGAGTCTTGTGAAGAATATTATCAAATATTCTGTAATTTAGAAGGTTTGGGCCCCCTGGGGCCCCCAAGGAAATCATGGTGCCCATTCAAACACTTTGAGATCCTATACCCCTTGGAATGCTACTTAACAAGTTTGGTGAAAATCCACTGTGTTGTTTTCAGCAAGAAGATGACAATGTACAATTTAGGTCTGCATCTGGATGCCCCCCCCCCCACTCCAAGGGGGGGGGGGGGGCGAGGCAGGCCTGGATCTTCAATGAACAAACTACAGTCATCAATGTACAAACTCATTGTAACTTTGTTTGATCACTTCTTGTTCTAGAGAAGAAGGATTGTAAATATTCCTTAATGTGGGGGGGGGGGGGGGGGGGAATTGGGCTGCATAGGGGCCCCAAGGGGAGCATGGTGCCCTGTTGAACAAATTGAGATCTTGACCCCCTGGCATGCTACCTGCCAAGCTTGGTGAATATTCATCAAGAGGTTTTCAAGAAGAATATGAACATGTACAATTTAATTCCCCACTTGTACCCATCCCACCCCACTCCCCTGGGTCCCAAGGGTGGGGGGACCCCTGATTCTAGCTTAATCACTTTTGTTTCTAGAGAAAACCTTTAAAGATTCCTTATGGGGGGGGGCCTCCTTGGGGGCCCCCAGGTGGGGCATGGTGCCCATTTGATGGAACTGAGATTCTATTCTCCTAGGGATGCTGCTTGCCAAGTTTGGTGAAAATATATCATGGGGTTTTCAAGAAGAAGATGAAAATGTACAATCTAGGCCCCATTAGGACCCTCCCCACCCCCTCCCCTATAGAATTATAACACGACGGTGTATGCTTTGTGTAGGCGGAGAGCAGCTTAAACTGAAGACTATGATGATATACTTTCAGAACATCTTGTAATCTATTGATGGAATGATAAGGAAACTTATTATAATTAGGGTTATGGAATATGATACGGCATTCATTGGACACTGTTATTTCAATTTAAAGGTGAAGAGACTGTGTGGTCTGCCAGTGTTGTAAAGATGTGGGTTACACGCAGTCAGAGCTCTTGATAGTAGAACTATGGTATCATTTGGTATGAAATGTAAATAATCAAGACTGGGCTAGCAGTGTGTAACGTTATAGTGCTTGGGGTTTTTTTTAAAATTCATTAACCGAATTTGTAAGTGTGAAAACATTAATATCTAGATGGACAATCAGTAGGGATGATACCTGCAAAGTTTGGTGAAATCCGTTATGGGGTTTACAAATTGAAAGATTCAATGTACGCTGTTTACGCACAGCGCACGACGCACGACGGGCGATAAATGATCACAGTATAGCTCACTTGAGCCCTTGGCCCAGGTCAGTTAAAAAGAAAACAAACAAACAAAAAGCCTCAGCTACTTAACACATTCTCTTCACACCTTCTCGTGCTAAGGAAGGCGCCTCGGCGTTTTTCAGCAAGTCGTAGATATCATCTACAGTGATCGCAATCATTGAGTAGCCTTATTTCAGTCTCTGCTAACTTTGTAACACAAAGTATTTTTACACTTCTGGTATTTTGGGACGCGCTTATTAACGATCTCTGATAAAACGCCACAATGACAAACCTGAAAATTGCAGGAACCTGCCGTCGAGTACTGCTGGGTCGTAGAGTGTCATGGCGTTTTCTAGGGCCTCCAGCAGATACCGACCTTCTATCTCCATGACGTCAACCGTGTTGCCAAATGGAAGAACGTTCCCGATGTCTCCAATCGTGATGTCCCCTTTATTTAAGAATGTAAAAATGATTCACGAATGCATGGGATTTAACCCGTATGAAAAATGAATCTTGGCTCAAGTCAAAGTAATGTTCCCCAAATGAATAAATCAGATGCCTTTTGATTTACAAACCAATTCATTTCTCTTGGTAGCTTATTTACTTTGGCTTTTAATACCGGTGTCGCATAGGTGACGTTATGTGTTTTCTCTTGCCTTATCGAGTTACAAGAAAAACAATCGCTCATTATTTCAACAAAGTAGGCGCCCCCAGTGCCCTTACAAAACAGTCTTCATCCGGTCTCTCTTGTCCAAACGCTTCTCAAATCTATATATCATCATGTGCCTTAAATATCTTACTTCGCACGCCGGCATTTTTGGTTCATTTCTCACCTTCGACCTCAGCTCGTTGCTCTCTTTCTATCACTCTTTCTTGGCCTGTGTTTCTTTTTTTCTTGTTTTTTTTTTTGTTTTTGCATTCTTATTCACGTGGGCCCGCTTGTGTATAGTATCCATTACGTGAATTAAATTTTTTTTACAGGTACCAACAGACTCCCCTTTAAAATGCCAAATTAATTGGTTTCCTCTGACTGTTTCATAAAAACTTACGTACTAAATGACTGTTTGAACAGTTACCAAATTATAGGTGACTTCCCTTAAGGCGAAAGCGAATCATGTACAAATCTTGTCAATCACCTCTAAATGTCTTCAGAATTGTGCTCCATCTTACCTTCAGAAACTGTCAGGTCAAGACCCAACCCGGCTAATTGACCCGACGACTCTCACTCGGACAGGAGACAGATCCTTCTCGGCAGCTGCCCCACGCCTGTGGAATCAGCTCCCTCAAAGTATCAGGGAATCACCTTCTCTATCAGTGTTCCAAAACCGTTCGAGACTTTCCTTTTCAATATCTGATTGATTAATTATGCATATTTTGTATTTCTTTTCCTCATCTGTTGTATTTTTCCCTTCCCCTTATTGTACGTTTGATATTATAATTCTGTGAAGCGTTGTGATGCATGTTTACTCGTCGTACACTCTAAAAAGACCCGAGTCAGAATTGACCCGGAACTGGGTCCGTTGGGGTCATACACCGTTCCGGGTCAGAAATGACAAGGAATGTGGTCAGATATGACTCATTCAGAGTCATGAATCGGGTTAGGATGACCCCATTCGGGGTCTTCATGACCAAATTCCAAGTCATTTCTGACCCGGAACGGTGTATGACCCCAACGGACCCAGTTCCGGGTCAGTTCTGACTCGGGTCTTTTTAGAGTGTAGGAGCGCTATGTAAGTACCTATATTGTATTGTATTGTACTGTACTGTATTGTATTGTATTGTATTGTATTGTATTGTATTGTATTGTATTGTATTTGTATTCCTCATGTGCTGACCTTTGTTGATGGAAGCTCTGATCGATCCGCCGTTCATGAGGGCGATTCCGACATCATTCCATCGTAGTTCGTCCGGATTCTTGTTGTTTTGACTGACCATCCCGTCAGCGATGAGATTACCCAGGTTACACTCACGAGCGCGGCACATTGATCGGTCGCCTTCCAGGAATGCATGAGATATTCCGACAAACTGATTGGAAGAGTTACGCACGAGCTCCGCCCATTCTTCAACCTCAGCAAGAACCGTGGGATCTATAAGAAGGAACAAATCTTTTAATGTAGGATGCTATAACGACGTGTAGTCAAATATATTATGATACACGAATCGATGAATCAAAATGTAGTGAAAAAGTGTCATTTCAACTACCAGACGTCTATGATGGTTAACATATCCCCAACGGCAACAATATTTATTTTGAGGGAGAGCGAAGAATGATAGGATATTTGGGTACAATACCGAGATAAATGGTTCTCCTTTAGTCCTTGTTAAGAAACGCGTAGATTCATAGGGTATCTTAAATCGCGTAAAGATATCAAGCACCCACAAAGGAGATCGTGCTGGTTTGCCAAGGAACCAGAGTTCAGACTTCATTTGGGTTTTCTCCCAGTTCTGTTTACAAGACTGACTAAGTCACCCTTCGTCTGATGGAACGGGTTACTGGAGTAAAGTACACACTCATACAAAGCATTTGCTTACAATGTCCAAGCACAGTGGGGCTAAGCTTTCACATTTACTGAACAACGCAAGGCAGTGCACAAGAAAGTCTTCGAACCGATGCCATTTGCTTTACTTCGCCTATATGACATCATGCACTTTGACTATGCTGGAGCAACTCGATGCCTGGTTAGCTTACAGAAATCTGGGTCACTTTAGACTTGTCGTCGGGCAGAAGTCCTTGGGGTTGCTCTTGTTTTCATATGTGAAACAAGATCTGCTGCTGCACTGTACATGCAAAAGATGTAGGACTACAATATTGTCATACTGTGAAAGTGTGAGAGAATTTGATCATTTCTTGGTTCACGGACTCCGTTCGGTGCGACACGAGAATGAATTTTGTCACCCTAGCACCTTTCCTATGTTTAATTGCACACCATGTACAGAGTGTCTGTAATAAGTATAGTTGTTGTTGTTAGAGCTAACTTCAAACCAATTATACATGTTGTGACTTTTATGAATTAAATCGAGCAACAGAATGGTAAGGATTTCATCAAAATCGGACCTTAGCAAAATACTTCATGGAATTTTGTCGTATATCTTCAAGAAAAGAATGATGATTACAATAAAAGTAACCACATTTATGCAGATTAGAGGACGTAATTATGTTATTACTCCCAAGTATCTCATTGAACTGTACATTAATCTAATTATTCAAAACTAAATAATTTCAATAGGTTTTATCTTTATTATGAAATCACTGTAGTCTTGCAAAATCATAATACCAATGACTGCTAAGGCAAAAGACATGAAACATAAACACTTTGTTAAATCCTTCCGATTCAAATCACTATTTTGTTCTGTACATGCGATCATTTTTACATTTCCATAACATTTCTCCGTGTTTCCTTATACGTTTCAGCGCAAGCCGCTGTGCCTTATTCTGCATCAATATAGTCGGATTGGTGTCTGGATTTTTTGGAATGAACAAATATGTAGTCTTTGTTTTTAGGTAACTAACGACGACTATGCCGTGAAACTTGTTCAAAGACGGCGGAAGCCATACATCAATCACTTTTACTAATAAATGTCACAAACATAAACACTTTCTAAAGTCCTTCCGATAGGGAGTTAGTGAATTATTGTTGGTCATCGTCAACCGGTTTCACGTTTCATTAAATCTCCGTTCTTGCAATAGTAAACAATATAGTTAGAAGGATAATAACAACTCTCGGAGAAAAGGCTTTTATTTCTGCAGCCCCATCCCCCTCTCTGGAATGCTTTTCCACAGAAGATCCGATCAGCAGAATCCATAGAAATATTTAAAACCATCAGGAGTCACATATGTTCGCATCTTGTGTTGGTTGAGCATTTGTTGGATTGTTCAAACATATTTCTGTATCTCCCTTGTTCTTTCCACTTTCATTAGTACGAGTGTATGCAATTATCTTTATTATGTCCCTCTGCGCTTCAGAATAGGCCACTAGATCAATGACTCATTACCAGTGCTGTATTTAGTAGTACTATATATCATTATTAAAGCAAAGTCAAGGCTTGCAGCTAATCGTAATAATGTATAACAGTAACTAAAAAGCTGTTACGTGGATAAAAGTTGCACAATTAAAGTTGTTTACTCACATCAGGTATAATATAGAACAGTGCCTAGCGGTGAGGAGTGCCGTGCAAATATGATCTAGTTATGACGAACTTACGTATTAGCTGTATGCATATATACACAATGAAGGCAGATTAAACTGGGTTTTTTAAGCATTTGATTTGAGTGAACTTGCACTTAGACTCGGACTTTCATTCTATTTTGGAAGTTCAAATATTTTTGTTTAAACGGCAGATCGCACGTAAGCGAAATCCACCCTGCCAACGTCAAAGGGTTAGAGTTTCAGAAAGATTTTCGGTATAATATTACATTCTATTCTCTTTATTGTTTGAGATTATCAATCTCTACGGTAACTGATATCAATTCAAAACGTTGTGGATACCCCCTTAAAAAAAGTGGAAAAATGATTTCGTTATATACGCACCACTGCCTTTTGGGATAAATAATAATTTAAACATGTTCTTTGGTGTTTTTTAAATCAAAGTGGGAAATTCGTTACTTTGATATTTTCAGCTCTCATCGATTCCTCCTGTTGGAAATAGTCAAAGATGGTGATGATGGATAAAGCAATTTGACGAACAATAGCTGGCAAACATTGTGCACTCTTATTCAGTTAGAGCTGGTAGCATTCGCTTTGCTTGCGATCAGAGTCACAAGGCGATCTAGTCATCTTATTATATTCAAAATACCTCCTTCAGTTAAAGTGGTAATAGTGCAAATGCTACGTTGAAACTCATGTTTGAAGTGGGCGTTTTATCAAATATACCAATGAGATCAAACAGCGGAAAAGAGCACACTGTTATGCGGAGTCATGCGGGCGTGAGAAAGCTCGACATCGTGCTTATTGAGGATCAAGGCATCGCCAGACCTCAACACAGTTTTCTTGGTTAAAGAATCTCCTGTTTGTTCTTCCACGGCCTTTGGTCCTACGGTCCTACTTCTTCTTTTTTTTTTTCTTTTTTTTTTTTGAGTGGCATGTCGACAAAAGGATGAGCCCTGTCTACCATGGATCAGCCAGTCAGCTTGCAGTACACCGAGACACGTCAGTCGTTACAGGTGCATGTTATGATAATGCAAACTCACATCAGTCAAAAATAAGAACTACTTTACAGCCATCTTTAATAAAGTTCAAGAAGTTATCAAAGTGCTTTTAGAAGACTCAAAGAGGCCTTATGACAACCGTGGTACTTCTTACTGTCCCCTTTTGCGAAGAATTAGAGTCATATGCCACCATTATGATCCAGTTTTTGTGGCATCGTGTTCACAAGAACACAATATCTTTTGGTATCTCAAAAAAGATACTGACAACTAATTTTCTTTCGAGAGAATGTGAAATAATGGCACATTGGTGTAAAGGAAGAAATTCATGAAGAACATGTCAGTTTTGTGAACTGCATCAGTGCTCTCTACACTGTACATGATGCTTTTTAACATAACATTCTTACTCGGTCCCGGACTAAACAGAAAATTTCCCTCACATTTTGATCTTTTCTCATATCCTATAAGGCGATTAATATTTCAGTTAGATATTTCAACGGTTGATTTCTATGTGCGATGCATAAAGCACACCGAAATAACGTTATTGGCGTCACAAAAAAAGTATAACGATAACTGATGACAATAGTAACAACAATAATGATAGTGAAGAAAATGGTTGCAACATCAATTTAACAATCATTATTACTATCATTATTATCATTATCATCATAACCATTATGACTTCAGCATATCATCAGCATTATCAAAATTATCTAAACGTAGAGCTATGATAATTTTCATTGTAAGCAGCGGTACTACTACTGCGTGTACAGTCATATTCTTCTGTTTCTGATCTGAATTCTCCTCAATATTCTTTTAGTTTTTTTCGTGAGTGCTCATGATGGTTTTTCTCGTCGACATATAGGACAGTTTGCAAACTGACCTCTTGAACGAGTATCAACTTAACTTGAATCGTATGTTTGGCATGGGCCTTCCCTTTTAAACCATTTCCCCAGTATAACGTTTTTCATAACAATGTACCCCGCGGTGACATTTCGCTCTATTATGCCTCGATGTGCACTAATGGAAAACCTGAGCTACATACCCTGCTCTGTAGTGGCATCCAACAATATTGGGTTTCCCCCATAATCAGTGATCTCGCCCCGGTCGTCGAAAGTGACGTCGAGTCGGCCCAGGTACTTTCCAAACGTGTAGTCCTGAACGACCAGAACTCTAGCACCACTTGCTTGTGTTATCACCAGAGGGTATGATCCGTACGGTGTTTCAGATGATGGCGGTGTCCCTGGAAAAGAAAATGACAGTGCGTGTGCGTGTGTGTGTGTGTGTGTGTGTGTACGTATATGTGTATGTGTGTGGGAGAAAGAGAGGTAGAAAGAGAAAGAGAGGGAGAGAGAGAGCAGAAACAGCCCACAAAATTCAGACGGGTAGACATATTTATCAAAATTTAATGGAGTCTATCAAAACTGCCCTATTCTGATAACATTACACAACTATGAATTGCATCGCACGGTACGTAAAACGCTTATTAATCATTACAACTACGAAGAAAAAAAAAGCGCGACAAAGAAAGAAAGAATAGGAGCGAGAAAAATCATTACACCATGGTTTTACCTATATGCAAAAGGGTATATGAGCAAAAGTTGTGACAGGGCCTAAACTTGGCTGCGGGTAAATAGGATTTGCGTGCGCAACTCCGAGCAACTACGGGTGAGATACGTGCTAGGTACTGTAATGTGCGGGCAATCTGCGAGGGACCTCCTGGTAGCAATAATTGTTCCCCGCAAGTCACACGTATGCCAGGCTTGCACGGAGAGGTGTGACAAGGACTTTAAACAGATTCCCGGAGGCAGCCGACGTCCACGTTTCTTAAAGCGTTGAGTGAATTAAACCGAACAGAAAATTGGGAACATGCGACTCATGTTTGCTTTAAACCAGAGCAGCTGATCTCATTGAGCGACTTTCAGCGTGTGCACCATGAGGTCAAATGGGTCAAATGAATGAAATCTGGCATTTGATATCGCAATAACAGATGGAAACGATCATTACAACTCATGTGGAGGGCGATGTCTTGCCTAGGGATATTATTTATGAAAGGGGGAACTGCAGAGGTATCATGCCTTCTATTGTTGTGATCAAAAAATGAAGAAAAGAAATAGTATTGGTTTTGACAGTAGCAGCCATAGGTAACTAGTTGAGAGGCTGTGGAAGGAGGGCAGCGGGAGAAGAATGGTTAGGAATTTGTATTGATGACCATAAAAGAATAAGAAGCAGGGATACAATCCACAGATCCCCATCCCCACTACCCTACTCCAGTACACTTTTCACAACGGGAATGAAATCCTACCTGTGTAAAGAAATGTGTCTGTGTGACCACCAACTACCACGTCCAAGCCGACCACATTCCTGGCGATTTCCTCATCAATATTGATTCCCGAATGGCCCACGGCGATGATTTTGTTGATTCCCTGTGCAATGAAGGCATCCACCTCTGCTTGAATGCTATCCACTTCTGGCGTAAATACACAATTTCCTGATGGTAAGAAAGGGAAAGACGACTAAAAAATTGTTGCGTTTTATGAATCGCTTGATAAGAAATGACAACATAGTCCAAATATTACAGCTCATATAAAACCCTTTCTATTGGCAGGACGAGTAAGGGTTTCCCCTGTTAATAAAAAAGCAAGATCTTGGTAACATACTTGACACACACTCGGTATCACATGATACTCCCCCAGACAATAATTTCTCAGTGACCAGGGAATCATCGATCTTAACAGCTGATCATAAATATCTTCTAATGAACGATACCACAATAGTGTCGATTCCATTGAGTAATTGAAGGGTTCTTTTAGTGTAACAGATATTTTGCTCACTGTATTTCGCACGAGTCAGTGTTATCAGGAAGAGGGTGCTTTTTTTAAAATCAAAATGATAAAGCTTACAGTACACTACAGTATATACATGTATATCTGATACTCATATCATGTGTGCGATCTTTCAATTGGTCTCACCATTTAAAGGCAAGCACTATCATGTTAAACCGGAAGGCAGTTAATCGCCATTATTCACATTGACATGAGTGCACTACGACAGCTGTCCTACGCATTTATGCAAATGATTGGTCTTATATCCGCTAATATCGGACTATAACCGTCTGTGGAATATTGTATGCCATGTTACGGTATTTATGCATAATTCCTATCCCATCCATCTTCTCTCCCTTCTCACATGCTGGGTATTCAGTGCCAAACGTATCTCAGATCAAGATCATTTCTGCATGTCCTGTTTTCATTAAATTCCAAATAACAATGTTGAGTATGTACTTCTATCAATACTTGTAGTTAACTTAATCATAGATTGCTGTACTTTTCTCGTTTTTTTTTTCGGATTGAAATCAATTTCAACCGTCATTTACATCTCCAATAAGGTTGGATCATTTTATGCAATCTTGTAACGTCTTTACAAAATAACGTCTGTAACGTCTTTTCCAAAGATAATCTGTGTGCTGCTATACAGACAAACAAAGAAGGTAAGTATGAGCATAAACAAGCATCAAAAGAATAAGACAGTAGAGTTAGATATTTGAATGTTTGTTGTTGTTTTTTTTGACAGCGTTAAAACATTATTAAGCATCCTAGGACGGAACAGAATTGTGTTATACAAAAAGTATTAATTTATCACTTAAAAAAAATATGTTAAACATTAAAAAAAAAAGTTTAATCTAAAGCCACAGCCAATTAAGAAAAGTCACTTGCTCATTATACACATGCATGGACTCGTAATGGTACAAAGTTATTATTCCTCGTCGAAAGAATCCATTGGCACTAGAGTAAAACAACAACGTAACAACAACGTGCATAGTTGAGTAGCAAGTGGAAGACTTCAGCAAGAAACGCTTCAAATTTGGCTATAACCATTTAATAACCCTTCCAACTGCTGTCACTTTTCCAGGAATGTAGAAAAGAATTCTTCAGGCGCATTTACATTTTTGATCTCGGCGTTTGATGCCGATATCTTTACTGAGCAATCTGAAGAATCATTTTGAACTGTCGCATAATTTTGGGTATTTTATTGCTTATTTTCGTACAGAATAGAATTAAACTTCCCCGAATAACAGAACATACGAAACTAGAAATGTCGCTGTGGCAACTGGTAATCATGCCTCTACCATACCATACCATGCCTCTACCATAAATATCTAATCATTCTCCGAATAGGTCTACAGTATATATTTTCAATGTGAGACGACAAGATGATTAACCATCATTATTTGGTAATTATACATCAATTTTCATGACATTTGAGCCACTTTGAAAATATGGAAAGCAGGTAAAATTTTAAAATTTTCACTTGACTTTCGACTCATGAACCAAACCTTTCCCTATATTATGACTGTGTAGTATTCAGTTTAAGTGGGAGAAAATAGTGGGATTTTACCATTTAAGCTGACCTGTTACCCTTGACTTTTGACCTCTGATTTACCAAAAACTTTCAAAGAGAATCAATATCAGGCAATACATGCATAAATAGTAAGTTCCATGAGGATATCCCAAGCTATTTCCGAGATATGGTAAAAAATGAAATTTTCAGACTTTTAACTTGACCTCAGACTTTATGATTCAAAACTTTCCCTGAAGAATCTTAGTCTGGTAATACATATATACACTACAGCCCTGTTTCAACAGACTTTAAGGCAACGTCGGGACAACGTCCGGAGAACAAAATTCCTCGTCTCGGGCAATAAAACCCCAGGAAAGAGAGAGGGGTACCGTTTTTATAGACACACACCGAAAGGTTTTGAGCAGCTCAAAACTCGGCTTCGCGTAAAAGTCTACGCAGTATTGCGCTGCTTTACGTAATTTTTGCGTAGTTTGCATAGTTCTTACGCGAACAATACGCGAAATATGCGTGGAATATCAGTGATCGTTCGCGAAAATGTTGCCGCTATCGCGTTAATGCACGAATCATGCGCGATTCATACGCAGTTCATTAGTTATAACGCGCAGATTATGCGTGGTTTTCCGTGGACCTTAGTCGTCGCGCACAACCACGAATTCGCCCTATTCGGGGCCTTTGTGTGCCTATGCGCTGAAAGTGCGTGGTTTGTTAGGGTGTGATTTCACGGAGCACGGAGCACCTTAACAACCTGCGCGAAGGAGGTGTGGTTGCAATCCATGCACATAATCGGCGAGCGGTGTGTCATTCTGTTTGGCCTCCTGCGCATGCGTGTAGAGTGTATCAAAGGAATGTAACCGCGAGAGCGTTAACAAAGGAGTTGTCGGGGTAATGTCGGGGTAATGCCGGGGTAGTGTTGGGGTAATGTCGGGGAAATGTCAGAATAATTACCCTAGCTGGCTAGGGTAGAATTTGGCAAAACATTTTGCGGGAACCGTTTTAACAGGCAGGGTAAATAAAGATTGCTAACTAAAAGGCTCTGTTAAAGCGAGACATAAGTTTCATACAAATACATTCAGGCATAGCAGTCGAGATTATAACTAAGGGGAAAAAGTGGAATTTCAGCATTTGAACTTGATCTTTTACATTAAAACTTATATGACCTGAAACTTTCTCTAAAGAATCCTATATAGTCTGGTAATACAAGTGTACACTAAGTTTCGTAGAAATACATTCAGGCATTGAAGAGATAATGAGGGGAAATAGTAAAATTATGGCATTTGATCTTGACCTTTGACCTTGACTGTTTGGGCCAAAAAATTGATAGTCACGACATCGTCTACTCAAATATACATACACCAAAATTCAGTTGGGTACCTCAAACGGTTCTGAAGTTACGTCGTTAACAAAATCGATTAGGGACGGACGGACGGACGGACGGACAACCCGAAAACAAAATGGTCTCCGTCGCCACTTCATGGCGGAGGCATTGATAAAACCCAATCCCGTCCAGAAAATGAAGAATACAATTGTTTAGGATGCTAATAAAATTATGTACTTCGAGAAATTAATCTCCTTTGATATCATATTTATGTGAGTTCTATAAGTAGCTTTCCTTATATAATCCAAGAAATTTTATAGAACTCGCCTGCAATGAATAAACAGCTCTCATGCTTAAATGTCCTGATGTAACTTTAGAAAATTGCTCAACAGCATAAGTGTGTTTCGGCCACTGTGATGTGTCTGCTTGAAACCACATCAGCACAAATGGTAATTTTCCATCTATATCTCAGAAATCTCTGGGATTGCAATATATAAGTTGGAGTCGTAACCGAAGACAAACAAAAGAAAAGCTAAAACGTTAGACGTATACTCTTCAATTCATTGATTCCGAGAATGAAGAAGAGTAGTCCTATGCTTTAAGTGAACTGTGGAGAATTCTACGAGATAGATCTTCTCAAAGGAGTTGGAAAATTCTAGGAATATACCTGTGGTATGTGCCGAGTTATCAAAAGGATATACTTTATCTATGAGGGAAGCCAATGCTTCGTAAAATGTGTTTTTCTACCTTTAACCAAACCGCGAATCACATACACACACACACACTCACACACACACACACACACACACACACACAGACGTAGTGATAAAAACGCACAGTACAGGTATAAACTACACATTCACCAATCTTTGACATTCATTCCAATAATATTAGCTGAGGATAATTCTTAACGTTTTCTTTATTACGTTTTTGTAAGTCACAACTTTTCCAATTTTCAAGTTGTCGGGAACTGTACACAACTTTCAATGTTAACGAGCTTTGTTTGCCCAGGCAAGAATACAGCAGCTCAGATACGGTAGCACATTATGTTGAACATCATCAGTAGTGTACATTTACAAAATGTTCTCAATCTCAGCAATACACCAATATACTTTTAGAAAGCTTTTTGCAGATGATATACCATTGAGTTTGTTCCAACTTGACTCTTTATCAAAAGTTACACCAAGGAACTTAAAGTACTTTACACGCAGAATAGATTTCCCTTAAAAAAACCTATTTTGAGTTAATGTGTTTGTTGGTAAAGAGAACGCAGCTTGTTCATCAATATCTAAGACACATTTATTGCACTGCATGTAATCAACTGGCTTGTAATGCAGTTGTTAGAATATCTCTGTTACAGGC
Source organism: Diadema setosum (assembly GCF_964275005.1). Classification (NCBI taxonomy): domain Eukaryota; kingdom Metazoa; phylum Echinodermata; class Echinoidea; order Diadematoida; family Diadematidae; genus Diadema; species Diadema setosum. The sequence continues at coordinate 17,677,824 of NC_092703.1, read as the reverse complement.
AAGTTTGCCCTTTAGGTTATCATTCGATTTTTTTAATGTTTGTAAAACAAATTGTATAAATAATAATATAAACATGATAAGATTTATGCACTTAAGGATTTCCAGATCCATAGACCTCGCATGTTTGTTTATTTGCGTTTTTTTTTTTTTTTTTTAAGTTGCAGCGTCTGGACTTGCGAAAAGGAAGAGTTCGATTGTCTGATCGGAGAAGATTTGTCTTTAGATTTCTCAAAATAAAAATATTTGAATCATTATTATCATGCGAAGCAGACCAGTCAAAAGCCGACAGTCTCTTCTTGAGTGAAAATGAATGTGATTTCCATTTTGTAACTTTCAATCAGAACAGGACAGTAGTAAATACAAACGAACAACGGCATATCAGTGAAATTTGCATTTTATATACGGACCGTCCATTGGTTCTTTTCAGATGCTCTGTCATTATTCATAGACAGAAATATCCATTGGCATAATCATAGATGAGTATGATATGCCCTCCCCTCCTCCCCCAACACACACACGTACACACATATCCTGGCAGCGAATGATGGCGTATGCTTACCTGTAGATGAAATTTCATGGGTCCTGTAGAATGTGTATCCAATTACCCCGATATCCTGTCCAGATCTTTGAAGGATGACACTTTTCAGGAAAAGTCCGTCGATAGTGTCTTCTTGCGAGGCATCTGTGTTGCAGCTGAGTACGGGGAAGTTGACGGCACGAAGAAAGGGCTCAAGACCAGCGGGTGAATTATCAAACTCGTGATTTCCAATTGCCTGTGTGTATCAATGCAACAAGAGTAGTAAGTGTTGTAGTGTCTTCCTGCTTATTATCTGCTGCTATGGAGAGGCATGAAAAGACACCAACACCGTCGTGATACAGATGTATTGTGTTCAGTTACTGTAAGTGGTTTGTACTGTCCTAATCGTGATCACACTAGGCTATAGTGTGTAGTGCAGGATGGTATACTGACAGTCCAGACGCAAGTCCAGTTTAAAATTTGAAGGTTTTGGTTTTATATAGGTCAAGGGTATTATTTGTGTTTAGATGAAGGCCTACATTTGTTTTGTTGTTGTTGTTGCTAATTGTTGCTGAAGCAAAATGGTAAGCATTTTGTTTTGTTTTGTTGTTAATATGCCACCATTCACAGCTAACTTTAGCCAAGACGTCTTTGTGATGGTTATCTGACAAGTTATACGGAGAAGGAAAAACCAAGAAACATGTAATAAACTAAAAGAAAATACAGTATCGATTTTAAGGTCTCCTGTTCATCATCCATTTAGTATCGTAGTTGTGTTAGTCATAACAATACGACAATGTAAAAGAAATTTACAATTGGTGGTATAAATTAGGAGAATTGAACAGTGATTCAATCTTCAGTCTGCAATAAGCCTGTAGTGTGATAATACCGTTCATTTCCAAGCAACACAATGGTGACTATATCGAATTAAGTATCACTATGTTCACATGTTCTTCTTTTGAGGCCATGTTTGTTTGTTGTTGTTTTTTCTTTTACTGATATTTTGATTTATAAGCAGATTTTTGCTGATATTTTGTTTTATAAACACATTCAAAATCATATGAACTTGCAGTTGGCTTGCCGGAGAAAACAAAAATCTAACGCCCATAATTCGCAGTCAGCGGCATTCAAATAATTATGCCCAGATGAGCATTGACACACCGCAGACCCCACGTTGGCCTCACTCACTAAAACCGCCATCTTTGGTTTAAAGCGTACCCTCGTTAGCTTGCCAGTAAGGCGTGAGACACGTTAAGGCAAGGTCACATGAGCTGACGCCATAATTTGGCATGTCGGAATTGATCTGCATCTGCTTGAAAAAAACAACAACAACAACACTCTATACCCCTAAAACAAAACCAAAACAAAACACGACACACGGGGGGGGGGGGGGGGTTGACTTTTACGCACTGATGATAACCAGTAGAGTCGTTGCTATTCGCTGGAAAGCTTTGATTTGAAATGCTCCTGCCAGTAAATGATAGATAGTGTGTATTTTTTTTTTAATGTAACAATGTAATATTTGCATCTTTCCGGTGAACATGGGTTCGGCACCTCACGTAAAATTCATCAGCCTTTGGTTTCATAGAGTAGGCCTACATGTATCACTGAGAAAGAAATGATATATGAATTGTTTTGCGGCCTTATTCATGTTGCTGCTGTGGTGAGATTTTTTGTTTTTGATTTTGATTTTTGTCAATTTTACATATTCTAATTCCCACTGTCATGAATTTTAGATGCATTCCCCCTGTCACTGTCCTGAATATTTTCTTTCCCACTTGTAATTTTTGTTGAACGTCGTCTTAACGGCGGCTTGATTTATGTTGCTGCTGTGGTGAGATTTTTTGCTTTTGAGTTTGATTTTTTGGGTGCTGTTCGTTATTCCGAAGGTTCGATATTCCGAAGGTTTGTTATTCCGAAGGTTCGTTTATCCGAAACACGCAAATTCCCTATACCTAGAGGTTCGTTAATCCGAAAATGAAAAAGGGTTCGTTAATCCGAACATTTGTGGCGTCATTCCGAAGGTTCGTTATTCCGAAGATTTGTTCATCCGAAAATGAAATTTGGAAAAACGAACCTTCGGAATAAGGAATCTTCGGACTGAAGAGCCTTCGGAATAACGAACCTTCGGAATAACGAGCTGTAACCGATTTTTTTGGGGGGTCAATTTTACGTAATTCCAATTCCCACTCTCATGAATTTCAAATGTATTTTCCCCCTGTCACCGCCCTGAATGTTTTCTTTCCCACACTTAAGTTTTGTTGAACGTCGTTAAGGTCGGAGGTCATGGAGAAATCAAAATTAGATATGAAGGTCGTGAAAATTATGCAGATATTTTTTAAAGAGCTTTAAACAACTGCTTTTGTTAAATCTAATTGAAGCATGTTCACCACAGAGAAAAAGGGCAAAACATAAGACATAAAACATTAAATAAGAACTTCAACTCTTCAATTCGAATTACAATTTCATGAATTGTCCATAATTCCAAGGAAAATTATAGTCAAAAGTAAACTAGACTTAGAAATTTGTCAAGACTGACAGATTAAGATCCGTTCAATCATTGATTGGGGACGATTGGACATGCAAATTAGTCGCGTCAGTATTCGAACCTGGCATTTTGCCGACGACAATCTTAAGGTTCTGCCCAATACACGATACGGATTGCAAAAAATATCCATAAATCGAAGCCATACTTTTAATTTCGAACCAATTATTAGATGCGATTGAGACATTCAATCAAATAATGGAAACCAAATGTTCTGTAGTACTTACAAACAAATGTATTCCCCTTAATTTCATTTGGACTTCTAGATATTTGATTACTGCACTCATCCGCCTAGTTCAAGTTCAAGTTCAAGTTGATTTATTTCATTTCCAACAAACAAAATAATTGGAAGTACAATGAAACATTCATATACACAGATGTCAGAAAATCAGTACCACAATGCGATGAGCAGAAATAACATTGTAAAAAAGATACAGGTAAATACAGGTAAATTATCAACAGAGATACAAAAAAAAATAACTGTTATGTCACTGTGGTAAATGCATACACCATATTGCTGGAAATGGAGGGGACTGCTAAAAAGCAGAGCTTGTAGAATGCAGTCCCCTCATACAAAAAAAAACAAACATATAGTAGCAAAAACAACAATTTCCCTAAGCGGTAGTAAAAAAAAAAAAAAAAAAGACAGAGTAATACACACATACATGCACACATACCAACGCACATTGACAAACACAAGGCGGATCTCTTGTAAGGAAAGATTGATGAGAGGATAGTGAGGAAGGTAGTAAGTCCGAGGTGGACAAGGGGGGGGGGGGGAGGGGGAGAGGAGAGGGAAACGATGGGTCATAACCAGGGCACTGGAGGCACAGAAGCTCGGACTCACTGATAAACAAAGAGCAGTGAGATTACCGAGCAACAACAGTTTTGAAAATCAAAAGTAAAAAAAAAGAATGAATCATTATGCTGCATGCGAAGTTTTTAAATAATTCTTTAACTTTAAAGAAAATGTATTAAGACTTAAAGCTTCTTTTTATATTATTATCAAGAGAATTCCAGAATTTTGGTCCAGAAAAGGAGAATAAAGATTTTGCAAAAACCGTCCTAGTCAAAGGCAAATGATATTCATGGGATTGACGGGTTGGATATGCATGAACAGTTTCATTCTTTAAAAACATAGAATCAAACACAAGGGGGAGAGAATGGTTGGTGAGTTTATACATGAATTGTCCTAACTGCAAACGATAAAGGTCATAAATTTTCGAAATATTATTTTCGTGAAATAAATTATTAGTATGACTTCTCCACGATTCATGACAAATGATACGAAGAGCTTTTTTTCTGTAATAATAATATTCTTTCTGTGTAAGTAGAAAAAGTGTTTCCCCATGCGAGTATCCCATAGTTAAAGTTATCATAAGGTAGTATCAAAGTAGAATATAACATAAAAAGTACATTTTGGGGAAGATAGAATTTAACTTTGTTTATAATACCTATATTCCTTGAAATAATACGACATACAGAATCAATATGCAATCCCCAGATTAGTTTATTGTCCAGAATCAAACTTAAAAATTTGATGGAAGAGACTTCTTCTATGACCGTGTCTTCCAGAAAAACATTTCTCGGTAAATTTTCCAGCGAATTACTGAACAGCATACATTTATTTTTTGTAAATTTATTGACAGTTTATTCGCTCTTATCAAATGAAGTAACTTCGTTAATTCATTGTTTAAAGTATCAATTACTCGATCAGAATCAGAATCAGATAAAAACACATTAGTATCATCCGCAAATAATAAGAAAGAGAGGATGTTTGAAGAATTTGACATATCATTGACATAGAGAATAAATAAAAGGGGACCTAGTAAATTTCCTTGAGGAACACCACAGTTAACATTTTGCATGGTCGATGCGTGACCATTGATAAATACAAATTGTTTTCGATTAGAAAGATAACTCTTGAACCACTCCAAGGCCTTTCCCCTGATACCATAATGTGATAATTTGTGAAGCAGTATGTTGTGGTCTATGGTATCAAAGGCCTTGGAGAGGTCCAGGAAGACTCCAATAGTATGATGAAATGTATCTATCGCTTTTGAAATCCTGTCAAGGAAGGTAAGGATTGCATGAGATGTGCAATGCTTTTGCCGAAATCCGAATTGATGATCAGAAATAATTTTATGGTGTCTAAGAACTTCAAAAGCCTGGTGTAAACAACCCTTTCTAATATTTTCGAAACGGAGGTTAGCAGGGATATTGGTCTATAATTGGAGACATCTTCCCTTTCCCCCTTTTTATGGACAGGAATTACTTTCGAGACTTTCATAGCCTCAGGGACAACACCGTTACTTATAGACAAATTAAATACATGTACAAGTGGATCAACGACATAATCAATAATACTTTTTAAAAGGACATTATCAATGCCGTCATAACCAGAGCTTTTTTAAACTGTTTTAAATTCTGAACTATATCTAATAATTCATTTCTGTGCAAAGGCATAAAAAACAAAGAGCTAGGATTGGGGATTTCTAAATAATCTTGAAAATTCAGATGAGTATATGGAATATTTTGGGCAAGATTACTTCCTATTTGTGAAAAATACTGATTAAAAATATCAACTATTGAGGAAACATCATCAACAAATAAATCACCGTATTTGATTGATGTAATACGGGGCTTGTCCTTATTTTTATTGATAGCCATATTAATAACTTTCCAAGTATTTTGAATATCATGTTTAAACAAACTTATCTGATTAGTAAACTATTTCCGTTTCTCGTAACGTAATATTTGTGTGAGGACGTTTTTATATGAAGTGTATCTATCATGAGATTGCTGGGTACGTTTGATTTTATCAGCATAATACAAATTATTCTTTCGATTGATTGATCGCAGTAAAGACCTAGATATCCATGGAAGTTTAGGGGATCTTTTATAATTTCTAGATTTCTTTTTAACAACAGGAACATGCTTATCCATAAGCGAAATTAAAGTACTCATAAACAAATCATAAGCCTCATTTATATTTTCGGTATTATATACAGAAGACCAATCCACATTACCGAGGTCATTTTGCAACCTCTCTATATTTCCAGGTGTCACTTTCCGGAAAGTTGACATCAGGGGTCCGTTTCATGAAACTTTTTGTCAGTGATTTACACTGACAACTGTTAAAAGCTACTGAAATCCTTGCGTCTGATTGGCTGATAGCAAATTTGTCGGTGAAAACCTCCGACGAACTCGTTGATGAAACGCCCCCCTGGTCATTCATGGTAATTTTTTTCTGAAGTGGTATGTGAGTGAAAATAGGGTAATGGTCTGATAAATCTGAAAGAACAATACTAGAGACCGGTAAGGGGTTAATATTACAAAATATATTATCAATAAGAGTTGTCGAGTGATTGGTTACTCGAGTTGGTTTGGCTATAAGGGGTAAAAAAGATGTGGACATCATAATATCAAGAAAAGATTGAGCAGTATTCATTGTTTGAAACTTAGATAAATCTATATTGAAATCTCCTATAATATAACAGTCTTTATTATGAAATACTGGATTATGGAATAAAATTTGCAAATAATCCAAAAAATCTTGGGTGTTAGAATTAGGAGGTCTATACATCGTAAATACAAGTATGTTTTTGGCATGGGCGACCTTGATTTCAACACATAATGACTCAACGATTCCGTTCATGCACATTAAATCTTACGTAATCAAGGTTTTGTTTGACGTATAAACCAACACCTCCGCCCATTCTATCGCGTCTACTATTTTCTATAAAATCATAGCCTGGAATAGAATATGCGAAAGCAGAATCCTGAGTAATCCATATTTCACTAAGACCGATTACAGAAAAAGACATATCATGAGTATTGTTCAGAAAACAACAAAAGTTATCAAAATTCTTATTCAAACTCCTTATGTTCAAATGCAATAATTAAAAACAATCAGTAAGTCCGGTTAAAGATTTGAACTGATTCATGGTATAACACTTGGAACTTAAATATTGTTCATGATTATCCTCATCAAATTCTACGTCTGCTTCAAAAAAATCGAAATCATAAACAGCAGAATACTCATCATTTTTAGGGGCATTAACTGTGTGTGGGTCTTGATGAAACATGTCAAAAAATTCGTCGTTATTTAGTGAACTGAAAGCAAAATTTTCAATTCGCATCATCTAAAATATAAAGGATGAATAGCAAGACCGAACTCGAGTTTCAGCGAGAACCATGCAGAGTGCGTTCGAATGCACAAGGCGATGACCCAAAGAACAGAAGAAAAGGGATAACGGAAGAATGCGAGCATCGCTGCGGAAAGAATGAAGTAGGAATAGTAGAAGGGGGAGAGGGAAGTAGGAGAAGACAAGGTGCAAGGGTTACAAGAGAGCAGAGTACCGACAATAAACAAGGACAGCACAAAGACAAGAAAAAATACAGCCTATTATACATAATTCTATAGTTCTTATTCATGAGTAGTGAACAACATGCAAGAAAGAGAGCCCTTCCCACCCCATCAAAGTTTGCCGAACCCAAACTATAACTTCAATAAAAATCAAATTATTCGTCGACTCAGAGTCAGAACTAGAAATCTCCTAACAAAGGAGAAGGGACGAATTAAACCAATCCTTGAAAAAAAAAAAGAAATCAAACATCCATTACATTATGATATACTAAACTCTGAAAATACATCATCTTAACATTTCTTTTCAAACAAATTATCCATATCATTTATCATTATACCTACATTTCATCACAGAATCAGATTGACGCTATACACTCCACCAGGTGGAGAGCCTAAAATGAGAACCGAAGCTAAGTGACACCTCATGACCCATCCATTTTCACTTACATAAAAAAACACTGTATATGCATATGCCATTACTTATTTTACTTAAACCAACAACGTCACGCCACCAAGCTGAGGGAAGACACATGAGTTAGAAATTGCAGAAGAGGAAAAAGAAAAGGAGAAGAAAAAAAAAAAAACCCACAAAAAACCAGCAGCCCAGAAAGTGACGCCATTGACCATGGACATGACATGATATGAAACAAGGCCTGCAGTTTGGTTACCCTATTTTCAAAAGAAAAAGGAAAAATAAAACCAAATTCGTGGCGTGTCATGGCATCTTATATAAAAGAATTAGAGTCAATGCAATTCAAATTCAATCTGTTGAGAGAAGAGAGGGAAAATAAGTTACACCCGGTATAAAGACATGACACCATTCCAATTGAACACGGGATTACATAACGCAACACTGCTTCATTCATTCTCCAAGATTTGTATTACAATTATACGTGCCAGAGTTGTGCACTAAATTTACAGTTCGATGAACTGATAGCCGATGTCACAACCAAAAAAAAAAAAAAAAAATCTTATCTCATGTCACAAGTAATCTTCACGCAGACCATGGTCATAACACGGTGCGAAAGAACCATTCAGATTGTAGTTGTCAGCTATTTCTTCATGAAAAGAAGAGAGGTAGAACGAGAGAAATAAATAAATAAAAGAAAGTACGAACATAGCACGCTACATTGTGAGTATCGTCTTGAAAAAAAAAGGCAACGAAATGAACAAACATAGAGGTATTTGGGTTATTAAGCATGACACATTGCTGGGCAAGAGAAGAAAATAAAGGTCCTAGTGCTATTGACCCATAGATAAAAGAACTGCAGATCATCTGTCAAAATGATATACAACGTGCTTTCAAGTAGAATTGGCACATTCTAACAGTACGAACATAGCACGCTACATTGTGAGTATCGTCTTGGAAAAAAGGCAACGAAATGAACAAACATGGAGGTATTTGGGTTATTATGCATGACACATTGCTGGGCAAGAGAAGAAAATAAAGGTGCTAGTGCTATTGACCCATAAGATAAAAGAACTGCAGATCATCTGTCAAATGTACGACGTGCTTTCAAGTAGAATTGGCACATTCTAACAGTACGAACATAGCACGCTACATTGTGAGTATCGTCTTGGAAAAAGGCAACGAAATGAACAAACATGGAGATATTTGGGTTATTATGCATGACACATTGCTGGGCAAGAGAAGAAAATAAAGGTGCTAGTGCTATTGACCCATAAGATAAAAGAACTGCAGATCATCTGTCCAATATACGACGTGCTTTTAAGTAGAATTGGCACATTCTAACAACAAATAATGCATATGCAAATCAGATACGTTGTGCTGGGAGTTAAGATAACACCTAGCAACAGATAAAGCAAAACAGGATCAGTCAGAGCGATACCCCGCTCCATCATGACTCGTGATTACATAACGTGTTAACTGAGTCGAACCTATAGAGTTGTCTACATCCTCACCCCAAATGAGGATGCATGTGACCACCTTATTGTTTGTACAAGTTAGACTGGTTGCAAAGAAAGACTATCAATAGTCAGCCTCATAATTGTGATAAGTCATTACTGCGACCATTCGCAATAATAGGCATAATGACATTTGGAATAGGGAACATTTATATTTGTAATTTTTATAATTTCTTGAGTTTTTGCGAATACCCTGTATTATGAACACAATATATACAATATATGCGCATGCACACGCACAAATATAGTATAGGCGAACACGTGATTTACAAACGTATTTATCCTGATCCTTCTCTCTCTCTCTCTCTCTGCACTTTCGCCTCTAAGCTGAAATGCTGTGGGAGCACGTTTTGTTGATTAGAGACAAGGCGTGAAGGTAACGAGCATGCAGTGGAATGGGCAACATACAATAAAGGCGTGACAAGATTATGACGTACATATTTGAGAGATAAGAAATTTCGAAACGTCACTTCAGAAAATGAACTACATTGAACTACATAAAGCGATTGTATTCAAAGAGATTTTCAGTCCCGTGGAACATGGCTTCGTAGAAGACAACGACTGACCCCAATATGAATGCATATATGAACGCTTTCAATGAATCATCACAAGGTTTATTGTATAGGGGATGAGATATCATTTTTGTGTCCATGTATATCCGTCACTAAAGGCATCACTATCAAAATGCTCTTGAGTAAAATACCTTTATGCTATTAACTGAGAGTCTTCAATGATATGGTGCTTGAGGTTGTCAACGCCTTTGCCAAATAGTTTGAACACAACACACACGACATCACTACCTCACGAACACAATGATCCCAATATCAGCGCATGTATGGGGAGGTATGTTCATTTAGTCAAAGACTGATAGTCGACCATTTATCCGTGTAGGGTGGCAATACCTATCTATGTTAACATGCACAGATAATAATGGACACGTTTCTGAAAATTGTGAAGTAACATTAAAGGTGAGCAAAGCAACTGCGTGAATGTATAATAAAAAGTAGTATCGTCTTGTATATGCTATACGCGTCCTGTATTTCAGAAAATATTGCAGATTCAAATTCCTGCCAACTGCAAATAACCGTCTCTTCCATAGTTGGCGATAGTGTGCCCGAGGGCAATATTGATATTAGCCTTATTCGAACGATCGATAGAAATAGATTGAATTGTGGGATTTCACTTTCTTAACAGACCCATTCACATGCACACACCCGACGGTGGAAAGAACACCTGCCATATACGCACTTATACTCCAAACTGATAAAACGGCATGCTTGACTTATTCAGAGTTCAGAGATTGACAGATTGTATTTTTTTTTTATTTGCCAGATTTTGTCATTTTACTTCTACTTCAGCCACCAGGTGCACCTAAATGATGACTACGTGAGAAGCCGTGAGCTCCTATTTTTGAAAAAGTGTTGTACTTGTTTTATGAATGATCAAGCAGATTCTACCCGGGAAGGAGAGACAAACTGAGGAAGCTCTAGTTAAAATTTTAGCAAGCATTGAGCGGTATATCCACTCATCCACCCATGTTCGCCATCGGATTGTAACACATTCAATAAGGCATTATATTAAATGGGTTAGTCAAATACCGGTTAGCATGGTTAGTGATTGTCTAAACACAGTCACGTGATGGAGGCACATTGGTTACTCGACATGGATTTGTAAGCGCTCTTCTATACTTCTCATGATTAAATTCTACATGATAAATTTACGTAAAATAAATTATTTTCAGCAGATTCTGTGGAAGAGGAAATTCTTGCTCACAGGGATTAATCTTTCTCGGGTCATTAAATGATTCAAGACTGATAGCGAACATTACGGTCTTTTTTCAGATCTTCTTGATGGCCATTGGACGAGGACAAATAAATCAGAAGAAGTACACCGGCCTGCTGCACAAGTGTTTGGATTGTTGGTCTAAAATGAAGTTCTTGCAGACATCGGGCGTTCATCATCGAACTCCGTAACGCATGACCGCGATCAGTCTTCGTAAAGGCGCTTCTAATCTCGGAGGCAGAAAGTCCATTAAGCTCTTAAATCATTTCCAGAGTGTGGTAATGAAAGCTAGCAGTGGCTTAGTAGGGAGGCGCATCTTGCCTTCTTTGGCAAGAACTGACGTATAGACTACATTCCAGGCATACGTATTTTTTTTTTGTGTGTGTGATACACGCATTATAATTCGTCAATCGCAAATCGCAATCATCCATTTTGACACCCAAAGCAATTTAGGGCAGCTTCAGCAGATATTTATTTGATATCAATGCAAATGTTGAAACACAACAAGACACTGCACTTTGCACATTAGGGCAATTGATAATTGATAATAGTAGGATTTTTCTAAAGTATCAAAAATGTTTTGTTCTAACAACGCAGAGGACGGTACACACATTAGGATAATTAATTAATACAGAACATGTTTTTATAAAGTATCAAATTACACGACTTGCCTTAACAAGACAGAGGAATGAGCACACATTCCTGTGTTCGCCGATTTCTTACTGTCAACAATTTCATATCTTGGGAAGACAAACGCTATTTAGCAACATGAACTCTTCAAAATCTGTAAACATTGGTGTTCGTTATATCAGGCTGTACTAGTATATTGGAAGTCAGGATCTCCTGACGATTATAGCTCAGTAGCCTTACCCAATATACGGCAGTGCTCCAATCAAAATAAATGATAAATAGCAGTAATAATAATAGGCTACTAGTATCTCTACATCGCATTTTGCACCAGTACTAATAAACTGTGTTAAACAGATTAACTTGACAAGCGACGAAGAATTCTTATAACACTCCACATGCATCTGACAAGGTGCGGCCAATGTCAACCACAAGCTATATACCTGATGCATGCACAGTCACATTCTCCGTTCCCGGTACTGAGACTATTTCTTTCACTCTTCCTATTAACTGCCGACGACTCCCAATAAAACGAATGCTGTTATCCCCGTCCCTCGTCCTCATTACCGCTCAGTTCTGGTTGCCATTACAGACCACGACTGGTCATAAGAACTGAGCTAGTTGAAAGGTGAAAAGGCCAGTAGGCTGCTTCATTTCGCCAAATACGCCAGGGAGGCTCCGACAGATTAGGTTCATCGGGACGCAAACCAACAGTTCATTGAAGAAACAGGTCTCTATCATCGACTTTGTAGCGGAGCTATGGCAGTACCTCGTGACGCCGTGGGTTTTCCCTCATTTCGGTTGCAAGAGGAACTATACTGAATGCTGTCAAACCAACAGGTAAAACATCACAAAGACTCTCTCTCTCTCTCTCTCTCACACACACACACACATGCAGATGAATCTTTATGATCATAATGATCTGAACATGCATGGGATACAAATTATGGAAGAGCCCTGTTGATGGAAGCTAACACAGTATACAATGACTTCAAATTATTACTTAAAGGTCCCGTTTACCTTTGGGGGCAGTGATTTTAAAAATGTTCAAGATATCACTTTTGATGCATATGTGTAGGTCATATAAAACTTTTGCAATAACGACTAAAATATAAGGAGATATCACTATTTTTCTCATTAAACCAAAACTGTGGACGGTTTAGTCTGGAAACATTTTTATCATATAACTATTGTTCACATTTTGTATATTTAATAATAATTTACATTGATTATCCTGATTAAGATTTTTACAACGGTTGTTTTAATGCCTAACTCACATTTGAGAACTATTTTGAAGCACCAAAGCTGGGTTTTCGTTTCATCTGCAAATGGTAAATAATGTCTTTAAGAACGAGTTGAAATTATGCGTTTGTGCGCATGACTGATTTCATTATCATGTGCAAAACACTGCAAAGAAACGTGTCCAAAATAGGTTTCAAATTGGCAGATTCCAGACTGATAGCGAATGGTTGCAGTGGCACCTAATTTTCCATGTGAACTAAATTGTGTCTCATTTTCATAGTTATCAGACATTTCGATAAAATGAATGATGAACCGGCCGATGTTAAAACATGCTCATTTTTGTATTCCTGAATTATACTCAACTTCAGAATTAATCATGAGTTATAGGCGAGTGAGATTGAGCTTATAATGTGTAGCAGTAATATGCAGGCCTGCAATCAGCTGTAATGCTGCTTTACCGCAAAGAAAAAAGGAGTACAAATAGAAATGTCAAACAATAATGGAAAACTTATAGCAACCATCGTAAGATAACAGACTCCTCCAGTTATCACTTAGCGTACCTGACAGCTGCTGTTCGAATGGTACAGCCACACAGTCCATGGCTAGCGAACAATAAGCGGACGAACTACAAACTGAACTGCGGGTGGAGTGCATCTATCGATGATGTATTTTTCCACCAGTTTCAGTTAGTCTTAGCTTTCATTTGGCTAGATTAAGAGCTGTCAAGATTTAAAAAAAAATCATAAACCAGCAAAGTCTCCAAATGTTGGCGGAACGTTGTTCTACACTGTAACTGAAGCCATTTTTCTATTCTCTTGCACTCTTGAGGAACATCTTGCATAATCACTACGTCGTGTCTGTCATCTCATCCATTCATCCTTGAAACAATAATGTCATCTTATTCATAATTTTGATCTAAGGTAGCAAGCCCACCTTTGATATTTCTCTTTCTTCTTTCAAATACAATGGAGGGGACAGTTTGATTCCCCAAAATACGAGAAATGCATGTTTTATGGCTTTAATAATAAAAAAAAACCCGCATCTGATAAACTACTTACTAGAGATTTGTACCCAACGGCTATTATTATCTCAGCTTTGAATGTGATCATCACATTTTTATGCAAGATTCATTTGTAATGTATACAATTTCTTTTAGCCCATTGTGAAACAAATTAAAAATGAATACAAAAGTTATTTTACTATAATAATTAAGTTTCAAATATCCCACAAAATATGTTATCTATCTTCGACTGTAACATTCTAGGTTTTAATATCTATCATTCATAAAACTCCCAAGATATTTTACAAGCTCACTTGACCACCGTAATTATCTACACAATCATGGAAGTTAGCATTCAAAGCTATGATAGCTTGAATTTTTACATAAATTGAGTAAACGTCGGACATAGATACAATACTGATTTTTTTTTTCATTGTTGCTAAATTCACTCATTTCATTCACTCATCATCCCTTCAATGAAAAGAGAAGAGGGTTTTTATTATTTGACAGCCATGGTCATGACTTTAATGGCTGCACCTCTGCCATTTATTTAATTTTTTTTTTTGCTTGATATTCTCAATAGATATGAATCTGAATCATTTGATTTTCCATGACATGACTGAAGTGTTTTATAATTTATCTTATTGACCTTTAAATATTCATTCATGCATACAAAAGTACACAAACACACGCACAATTTGTTACAGTACATAAGAATACATAAGTGTATAATTATATAATAATGTGATTTTGTGTGTGTGTAAATTATCAACTGTGTGTGTGTTTGTCTCTCTGTCTATGTGTGTAGACAATTTATAAATGCCCCAATTTGTAATCGCAGCAGCAATCGAACGGTGCAGCTTCAAAGAAAGAATCATAATTATACGATGTGGGCTACTCGAGAAAACGATATTACACAGTAGTCTTTTGAAAACAGCTACCGGGCTCACTTTCCCTTCACTTCAAGCATTTTGCCCGGATCCCTCTTGACATTGATAAATATCACGGCAAAGAGGGAAGCCATTGAAGGTCACGAAATCACACAGAGTTCACTAAAAGCTGCTGGTATTAACACTATTGCTGTATTGTTATACAAAGTCGTCATTCAAAGAATTTCGACCCAAAACCGATGGCTAATTTTGCACTGAATTAGAGGATCGTCCATTGACACGAGATGGAATCTCAATATCGTTGTTACCTCATCCTCCAGTTCTCTTTCTCCCCTCCCGTATTTGCTTTTACATTCCTGGTGTTACAAAAAGACAGTTCGATATTCCGAAGATTCATTATTTGGAAATGAAAAAAAAAGAAGATATTCCAAAAAATCGTTAATTCAATACTGATATATATATATATTTTTTTTTTTTGTCCGAAAACAAAATGAGGTTCGTAATTTTAAAGGTTAGTTAGGACTCACCTACTTTTTAATTCTCAGGTTAATATGAACCTTCGGAATAACGAATCGCCGGAATAACACCAAAAATGTTTGGATGAGCGAATCCTATTTCATTTTCGGATTAACGGATATCGATGTATGGGGAATTATGCGAATCGTTTGGTTACATATTGGTTTCTCACTAATGCGACAATTTCCCGTTCACTTTGAAACTGAAATGAATCTTAAACAGCCGCCGTAACGACATGGAACAAAATATCCATTCCACGCCGCACGCTTCCTGAAAACTAACACTTCACCACCGCAGATACTACGCCACCGCAAGATGCACCGCACATTGTTTCTGTGTGTTAAATACTCACTAGAGAATCATCTCTCAACCACGATGACGTTACGCGGGGATTTTTTTACAGGATAGTTTGCATAGAATTTGCCTCTCATCAGTGAGTAATTATCTAAACTTGTACACTCCATCGTGTTATGAAATAGCAAGATATAAAAGTACACATCATGCAGGTCTAGTTGAGCGTTTTACACAGTCATGTTTCCATCCTGCATGGATTTTCTTTAATGTATTATGTGAGTGACTCTTACGTGCCCCACTTGAAACGGGGGTTTTGACACAAACTACATCAGAGTCAGCTGAATTACATGGAATCTCTGCAATTTCATCTAAAGGGTGCATTTTACATGAACTTACAACTTGGGGTGTGGTTTCAGATATCTAACTCTTACCATCTTGGAGGCACAATGCTGTTTACTGAGGTGCTTTTGAACCGGGGATAAATACATTTACGCCATAAATGACGTCAAAGCATATTATGATAAGTTTAATTTGACTCCTGTCAATGTTACGGCTGCTTCTGATAATCATCGTGATTAACATCATTATTACTGTAGCCACCATCATCAAAAGCATTGATGGAATCAGCATGATGGAAGGAAGATACCAGTTATATTCAGAACTACTGCTATTCTCATCAATGCTTTTCTAACGCTTCTGTTTCATCTTCTTTTGATGCTTCGACTGCTGTTCTACTGGACTGCATAAATTCGTTAAGATGATACCTTAATGCAAAAATCAAAATGTGCACTGATGAATTCTGAATCGTTATGCCAAGATTTGCTCGTGCCAGCTACACTGGAGGTAATACTAGCCAAATATATTTTGCTTATGGGGGTTGCTTAACCCCAGGTGCGTTACTTCAGCCCTTACTTTATAATCCATGTAACATCTTTGTTATCGGTTGGTATAAGTGGCACAGATTCTACACGTAAAACGATTTCTTTTTTAATAGCCACGAGTCGACTGCAGAACCATGAAAACCATGCATGCCTACAAACACGTATGCTAATGATTCACAAGTCGTAGATCCTTAATCTTTCGGATATTTATCGTTCTCTTTCACACGGATGCCGGCACACACACAAGCATACCCACGCACACACACACACACACACACGCACGCACACACACACACACACACACTACTTATACACATGACGAAACAGCCAAATGAAACGTCAGAACTTGCGTTTTCTAAATATCTGTTTCGGTCATATTTCAATCATATCAAAACAACCACTTAAACTGGACGGTGTAATAATCCATCGAGCGTGCTTCTCACATAATAACATGAACTTAAACGATACTTCTAATTCTTTCACAATTTATACATAAGAAGAGAATAATGAAATAATCAAATATGAATAATGAAATGAAAATGAAATGAATGAAATGAAAGAAATGATAACTGGTCAAACATAAACTCCCTTCATATTTCGAACATGAAGGAGGATGATCAAGTATAGATGCCTAATCAAAATGTATGGCACATTCCCTTCGGCCAAGAGACAGTGAATTGTCGCACCATGTTGTAACTTATATTGTGGAATTATGGCTTTTTCCACATGAGAGTACTAGTGGTTGGCAGAAAATCTGAAGACGTCTCCCTTGCCAGCCCTCTTTGATGTTCCATACATTCGATCCTTTACCGTTTTTTTAACCGGTTCATGTGATGACACTTAATCGCATCTCATTGTTTCATCCTCCCATCCTCTGACCCAAAGGCATGTATGGATAACAATAGTCTCCGAGGCAAGATGCTGCGACCATTTTCACCTGACCTTTACAGTCCACATTGTTCGTCGCCTTGGATTGATGTTTGCCAGAAGAATGTTTGCTGCTTGAGATATCTTTGAGGCATATTTTCTATTTGTATTAATTCCTCTGGTCATCATAAAGAAATATCAGACATATAGCTCTGCATGATATTACGTTTGACGCTGCATTTCAATACTGTTTTACGGTGAGAGAGATAATGTCCTTCATTTGATTTTAATTGCCCATTTAATCTCGTGCGTCTTGACACGAGGAAAATCTAATCAAGCCCTTTCCCGTCCAGATACCACAGTAGTATATTTCCCAGGAGTCAAGTGAGTAGCACAAATGATAAGCAGCGGGAAATATATTATAAGGTAGGGGCCCGGTATCCAATTCCCAGGCTCTTATGCACTTAATAGAGCAGAAGAGAAGTGAACAAATACAAGACGGCGAGTCTGTCGGCAGGTTGTGAAAAGCCTGTGATAGAGGACTAAAAGTCCCTTGGATTATGTGTGCGTTCTTGGCTTGACATGATGTAGGACTAGACCATTAGAGACGATGATGTATCTCCCGCATTGCGATTCTTGTTATATGCCATGATTGACGAAGTAGGGTATAGTCTGAGGGCTATCTGCTGTCGTCAATTCATGTGACTCAACCTTTCGAAAATATTGAGAAAAAAAGACCACTGTTATGACCTCGATAGCAGTACGGCCATAACACATATTCAACCTGAAACATACAGAGTTGCAACAAAGAGGCAGAAATTGATTCGCAGAATGCCACCAATTTACAGAAATGTTGCCCCACCTAACTCGGCTATTAAAAGCAGACATATGATAAGTAACGACAAGAAAAGTGTCTAAAGTGAACCAATGCAATCTGCCTTTGAGTCGCAGTCATTCGTTGACGGTGTACCAACAGAAAGATCAAGTTACAGCATGAAAGACGTTAAGGCGATTCAATGGGATTCGGTGCCGTTCTCCTAAGAAATTACACCAGCTCCATTTCACCTGACCCCATTACCTCGCGAGTATATTACCATCAACCAGTGAACCTCCTGACACAAATCACTAAATAATAACAAGAACAAGAACAACAACAACGATTTTCTTTACTCAGTATGGATTTCTCAAAGGCAGTTTAAATGCCCTGTTGGTTATATCTTCAGTGGCAGGAGTGTAGTATCGCCAATATTTATGCATTTTAATAGACGTTTAGAACAGGATTGTATTTTGGTGCACCATAACCGTCATTCCTTTCAATTCCATGAGCTTGTTATTTAGATTCCCATTACAACAATAGGTAATTGATGTATCGCTGTATAACAAATACTGGAGTGCAGATACTCATAGCATACGCGATCCGAATGAATCTTAAGATAATGCACAGGTTTTCTCCAGGCCATTCATCATGCCTTCCTATGAACCTACCATGGATTATGCGCAGTCTCAGCTGACAGATTCGTTGCTGTGTTCTAGAATAGAAGGGAAGCAGTGGTCGATCGTCAGTCAGTCATATCACGTGCAATAAATTTGAAATCTGGATTAAGAGTGAAGGGAGCAATATCCTCGAATGCACCGTATAACTGACACAGTTTGCTGCTTATCTTGGCAATCGTGACTCCGCCATTGTCCTATATACTAGGTGTTACAAAAATCATTTCCCAGCACTTTTGATCCGTAATTGTTCAAAAATTATAGGGCCCTATATCAGATAACACTAACATTGATATGAGCAATAGCTGAATAGTGTACAATTTTGTTGAAGGTAATTTAAAAATGAAAACATGATTCAATTTCATTAAATTCAACATTAATTTTCAGTTAGGTTTCAGATTTTGCTCTATTTTCAACACTCTGTACAAAACTCTAACTTTGCACAGGGGTTACTGGTTTGTATAGGAGTGTGTAGTTGACACCTAGACAATGGTCCTGGACAATGGCCAGGATTGGAATGCTCTATTACATATTCACGAGGAATTCCACTATCACAGCTAGTTTTAATTCATTCTGAAATGTGGTGTATGCAAGCACATCAACATAGAAACATTGGCATGCATTTCCCCCTTTGTCATAAATTCAGACTAGCAGTGCCCAGGGCAATCCACATGAATTATTGATAAAGCATTCATGTGCCTTGAAGCAGCGCTCTGAACAGGTGGTATCCATGTCCATTGTTCAAGGTCATTGTAAGCCACACTCACATACACATCGTTGCTTACTGTGTAAAGTTCAAGTTTTGTACAGAGGGTTAAAATTTGATCAAAATCTTGAACCTAACACTGAAATATATCATGGTTTTCATGAAAATAATATGTTTTCATATTCAAATCACCTCCAACAAAAATGCACACTATTCAGCTATTACTCATATCGAAGACAGTTTTATCTGATATATATTGAGGATCAAAAGTGGGAAATGTTTTTTGTAACACTTAGTACATGACCCTGAGTGACGAGATGTTGTTCTGGGATGATTATTTTACTGTCATACATTTGTAAATAATGTTGCAATGCCTGAGCTAATTGTAACCAAAAGAACTGGGAAATCGTTGTCAAACAACATACTAGTAATGGCCAGAATAGTGCTGAAAGAAAATATATGCAAACTTCAACTGCTGACAGTCCTGTGGATTTAGAGAAAGCAGCAATATTAGTAGAACCCATCAGTGAAAAGTTTAAGGAAAATAGCAAAATCGATTTAAAAGTTATTAATCTTAAAGCTTCAGTGCCGTTATTGCTGGATAAGAAGACTACTACAGTCAATAACGTCATCCACAAAATCTCACTTTTAATGAAAAGTGCACATTCTATTGACATGTAACTGGCATGTGTTCAGAGTAATAGTATTCCCCTGCTTTCTGAAAAAGGTAAGTCAAGAGCTCTTTCATTATGCTAGAAAAGTGAAAATATGTTGAAATCATCTTTATACTTGTATTCTTGTCCATAATGACGTCATAAAGTGTAGTCTCTTTATTCAACGATGACGGCACCGAAACATTACAAATTTATAACTTTTTAATCGATTGCCCGATTTTGTTCAAACATTTACTGATGTGTTCTACTAACACGGCCGCTTTCACTCAATCCACGATAATATTTGGGCTTTGGCTTCCTTCAAGCAATATTCATTTGCACTTTCGAAATTCTTTGTTTTGTATTTGCATTTTTATTTTTATTTTCATTTCTGATGTGATCAGGGCCCAAAGGAAGAAGGGTGATCAGATCACTGAAATGGTTATACACCCTGTATAGATAAGGCTGAAATAATAATTATAATGATAATAAGAATGCTATAACAATAAAAATAGTAAAAATAATACTTACACGATTACATAAGCAGAAAGTCATGACGATGTGCGTTTGTCATATACCACACGAGGCACAATCTTTTTATTATTAATATAGGGCCTACTTTATCTGTGGAACTTTTTTAGATAAGAAATAATCTGTATGCGATTCATTTCCTTTAAACCGAAATGTCCACTGTAAAATGTATTTGATTACTGGGGGAGTAAAAGTATATCATTTCTCTTAGTGTAAAGTTGGATAAATCTTCCGAGCATTATGCCCGTTAGAATGTTCCATTTGCATATCAAATTAACCGCTGAAATGACGTTATTGTGACGTCGGTTTATAGTATACTAATATTTCATTTGCCCGCGGCACAGGAATGCCATTTCTCTCACGAAACATTCTTCCACATGAGTCTACCTGAGAGGTATACCCCAGCTATCGTGGTTTCGCACATCAATGCTTTATCAAACTTGAAAAAGATTTGTCGTTTGGTGATTCACGTACAAGGCCATGAAGGAGCCTAACGCAAGTGATCCCACACTCGTGTGACCGACAAGATTACTCTTAACGAGCCATTTGACGCCGTGCTAGAAAATGGTGATTCCGAAGGACCTTCTCAATTGCACTTTGTCTGTCATGCATCGGATTTGGTGGTAATCGCAGAGCAGCTTTCATTTTAATCGACACCTCTGTCGGGTTATTTCCTTTTAAAGCGATGATAGCAACACGTCTTAACCCTGAGAATGCATCTTCTTCTCTCTCTTTTTTTTGGTGATACCCCTCCAAACACTTTAAGTGTTGCATCAGTCTTGGCTCATGTATTACGAGATTAAAAAGATGGTTGGTATGTGCAAATCATCATACAGTGCATAATGGAATGTGATGGCCAATCTGTCCGTGTTTACACTCCTTTTCAGAAAACATTTACACTAAAACTCCTTGGTTGAAGCTTGTTAATAACATTATTCAGTTTGATAAAACGGGAATAATTGATTGGGGTCGAGTCGATGCGTTCGTTATTTTTTCTCTATGATTATTAAAGAATCTCCATAATCATCGTATCTTTAAAAAAAAAAAGAGAGGTTTTTTTTTTTCTGTATATTGATAAACACAATGTAGGCCTACATGACCTGGAAAAGAATCTTTTCCAAGTCATGTACATGGTCTATGTCACCTTTTCTCTCTCTTTTTTTTTTTTAAATAGATTAACTGTACTATTTAGATGGGTACTGACAATGCTGTAAACTAAGCTTGGTTGCCATCCTCTCAACTTTGGGCAATAATCTTTGATTAGCCTTATTATCATATTTAGATTATTTGTACATTTTTGTTTGTTTGCACATTTCCATCTGTGAAGATGGCTGGATAGCCCATATTCAGCTCTGTTAAGCTGGTCTTCCATGAGGTCCAGTTGGATGTGAGGTGAGACCACTTCACCTGGTTAAACACCATGCTCTTTGCGATGAATGAATGAAGCGGGATCTTTTAGGTGCATGAGTTGTGACTCTCTCATACACGGGACCTCCATTTTATGTCCTATCCGAGGGACAGAGTGTTTTTGCCTCTTGCTAGAGGGGACGGTATGCTTACACACAACATTGCTCAGTCCAGACTCGGGTTCGAACCCGGGCCCATAGGATCGTGAGGCAGACGCGCTACCGACTGAGCCAACTCACCGCTCAATTAGCGGAATGTATATGTTGTTAAACTTAATCCAAGAAGCTTGCTATTGCTAACTGTAATATACAGGAAGCCTGAAAACACGCAAAATACAGCATGTTATAAGGGTTTTCTATGACGAGAAATCCATTTGTAACACCAGTTTCCAATTTCAAGTGATGCAAGCGTTTTTAAGATTGTAATACATAATGACGTAATTAGCATATGTACAGTAGTGAAGTAGATAGCACCATACACCATAATAATTTATATGACCTCGAAAAGTTGTTAGGTGCAAGTTTTTTTTGTTTTTTTTTTGTTGCTTCATTTCTTTTAGATGGGTGGTACTGAAGTAATCTAAGCTCTTTTCCCACCTTGCCAACCCAGGGCAATCATTTTTATTAGCCTAATTAACATATTGAACCAATTAGCACAATATGTCTAAATATGTTGTTAATTTCAATGCAGGAAGCCTAAAAACAAAAAAGTATGGCTTTTCTATTACGGTTTTCTATGAATAGGAATCCATCTTAACATTGGGTTTAACATATTTTCAAATGGTACAAGTGTCTTAAATATCATAATTGCCATAATGAACTAATTTGCTTATTTCCGATAGTCCATTTATGGTACCACATGGATATCATGTATGTGACCTTGAGAAGTGTTGTTCGATACAATATATTTTTCAATCATACAACAACGAAAAACTTTAGTGTGCTTTAAGGGGAAAATCTCGCCTCCCCATCCAAGACATCTCCTCCCAATTAATTAAAACTGGTATCACAAATGGATTCCTTCCTGTTCAAATAAAACCCCTAAAAATGTGTTCTCCTAGTTTTCCCAACATAGTCTATACATATCAAGCTAATTAGATGTTTACGTTAATTATGTTACTAATTTGTGACTGACTAAGGTTGTCAAGGTGGCAACCAAGCCTAATCTATCCTTCAAAACAAATCTCTTAAACCTCGAAAAGTCATGATCTGAGTTTTCAGGCTTCCTGGATTAAGATTAACAATATGAATATTATAACCAAATATGATAATTAGGCTAATCAAAGGGAATTGCCCAAGGTTGAGAGGATGGCAACCAAGCTTATAGTTTTCATGTTATCCCATCCTCGTCGCCATTTCTATGTTTGTGGGGGCCGTTATAGTCGGGTACCTAAGGGGGGGGGGGGGGGTCACCGTGCACCCCCCCCCCCAGGACTCCTCGAAACTTACATTTTCAGGATCCTCATGACATACCAAAACATAATCAAGATGCTAACAGGAACGAAATGTGGCTGTTCTAGGTGAAATTTAATGTATTCTATTGTTTTTCATAATTTCTTATGTATTTCTTTGTTTTTCAACTTTTTCAACTTTTGTTTTTTCTTTGTTTTTCTATTGGAAATTGTCACTGATCACTTTTCTACCAAAATTAGCACAAAACTAATCAATGAAAGTGATTAATTGTAAAAATAATCAGGTTTTCATGACTTTCATGACAGAGCACCTGTTTTCCATAGGAAATGTACACAAAAGCACAAAATTGTGCCCGTTTTGGGACGACATTCCGTTACAAAAATGGGCGTGACTTCGCAAAAGTATGCGGGGAAGTTGCAAATTTGGTCTCAAAAGTTGCGTGAGACTTGAACAAAACAAAGTCAAGTAAGTTTTGAGGAGTCCTGGGGGGTGCATGGTGACCCCCCCTTAGGTACCCTACTATGTAGGCCCTACATGTAAGCACATAATTATTACATACATACATAAGGACGGGATCCGCCACCCCCCCCCCCTCAAAGTTTCGCGCTATAAATCTGTCGCGAGGCTTCTTGACTTTGTTTGGTCAAGTCTCGCACAACTTTTGAGACCAAATTTGCAACATCCGCGTATACTTTTGCGAAGTCACGCCCATTATTGTAACGGTATGTCTCCCCAAAACGGGCACAATTTTTTGATTTTGTGTACATTTCCTATGGAAAACAGGTGCTCTGTCATGAAGGTCATGAAAACCTGATTATTTTTACAATTAATCACTTTCATTGATTAGTTTTGTGCTAATTATGGTAGAAAAGTGGTCAGTGACAATTTCCAATAGAAAAACAAAGAAAAAACAAAAGTTGAAAAAGTTGAAAAACAAAGAAATACATAAGAAATTATGAAAAACAATAGAATACATTAAATTTCACCTAGAACAGCCACTTTTCATTCCTGTTAACATCTTGATTATGTTTTGGTATGTCATGAGGATCCTGAAAATGTAAGTTTCGAGGAGTCCGGGGGGGGGGGGGGGAGGGGTGCACGGTGACCCCCCCTTAGGTACCCAAGTATTAGACGCTTAGACTCAGTCGGAGAATAGTGGAGGCATGACTGCCTCTTGTTGGAGTCAGGATGCAAGTGTCCTTCTTTTAATATTCGATGTTCTCCATTTATACTCCAACGCATTCACACTGTACATCATGTGTTTACAAAACACTTTTTGAATGTTGTTCCCGGCTACATCATATAGACACAATACTAAACTTGCACAGACATAATACAACATTGTTTTCCAACTTTTCCAGGTCATATACAGTACATATTGTATATGGTACAATCTACTGGACTATTGTACACTGTACATACATGATTATGCTAATTACCTCACTATGATAACTATGATAATAAAAACACTTCCATCGTTTGAAAGTAAAACTCGGTGTTGTAAATGGATTCCTGATCATAGAAAACTTTTGAAAAGTCGTACTACCTGTGTGTTCGGGCTTTCTGCGGTGAAATTAACAATAGGCATATCGCGCTAATTAGCTGGATATGCTAATGAGACTAATAAAAATGAATGCTTAAAGGTTGACAAGGTAGCAACCAAGCTTAACTTACTTCAATATCTCTCAAAATGTGAATCAACAATAACAACAAAAACCTTGTACTGTTTTCAGGTCAAACATGGTATATGCGGTACACCATCTTCTTCACTATTGTAGGCTACTTTTATGCAAATTAGCTCATTATGGTAATTACGACATTCAAGACACTTGATCATTTGAAATCAGACGCTAGCAAGAGGCAAAACACTCTGTCCCTCGGATAGAATATAAAATGGAGATCCCGTGAGTGAGAGAGTCACAACTCATGCATGTGAAAGATCCCGCTTCATTCATTCATCGCAAAGAACAGGGTGTTTAACCCGGTGAAGTGGTCCCGCCTCACATCCAACTGGACCTAATTCAATGTTTTATTTAATTTTTCGACAAAAAAGATATGAACATCACTTTTTTGATAACAGAAATTAAGGTGCGTAAAGTATAACATGAAAGAATGTATATACAATGATTGTACCACCTTATAATTATACACTATCATATAACTCAAGTGATTAGAAGTAATTATACAGTATGCAAAATTCGAAAAATGGAGGGACCCACTAAGAAGACAAAGCTTGTAGATTGTGGGCCCCTCAGAGGAAAAACATCAGTTGAGAAAAAAAGTAATAGTCTGGAAGCCTACTAGAAAGATAGATCAACAAAAGCAGACAGATATACAAACAAATAAACATGAAATGAGACTGGAGTAGGAGTAACAATACAATGGAGAGTTGACTATGAGACGAGACAAAATGAGGCAAAGCTAACATAATAGAAAAGAACAGAACAGACAAAAACGTTCTACAGAGACAGCGATCTCGTAAGAAGTGTGTCGAGAAAGTGTGAAAAAGTGACGCGAGAAAGAACAGGGCAATAGACATTTGATCGGAGAAATATCGTAGCATTATATGTGTAGCTTCTCCAACGTAAATAAGCTACAGGGAGGTTGATTCGAACGCACTCCTTCAATAACAAACAATCACAACAACAAGTGCGGTCCCAATCCGTTTAATCGTCGTTGAACGTAAACGTTGATCATCGTATGAAACATGGAATATACACGTGCTTGTTGGAAGTCATACATAGAATGAAACGCGGAGTGCAAACGTTGCGTAAAATGTCATATGGCGTGGAGCGTAATGGAGTGTAAACACGGAATGTAGTAGAGTGGAGTGTATTGGAGTGGTTCGCAATTGTTTGGCCTCTTGGTTTCCACAAATTCTTGGTGTAAAAGTTCCAAAACATGAAAGATGATGATGGCCGTTGGACTTTCCTTTGTCTTAGTGATGTGGCTATGGTGAGGAGTTGGCATCTCCTACCAGCCTTGGGCTAATTTGCATGTTTGCCTAAAGTGTTATCCAATGAGCAAACTGTTGCTATGTGGACTTGGTTTTGCTAGGATCGGGCTTGACCAACTGTATGCCTATTTCACTTTGAGGGGACTGTTACCAGGGGAGAAAAATGGGTCTTCTTTGCATAAATTTGCATAAACTCATAGTTTTAGTCTTGTCATTACAGACCCATCTCATTCATGCCGCAACAATATGAATATAGTATACAAGAGCTAAAGTATACTTGGCAATCAATATGAGAAAACGTAGGTTCTTAGAAAAAAAGTTATAACAGCTGGTTAATTCTATTCAGTAGAATAAGGTTGCAATAAAGAAACTTTCAATTTCCTCTTGAATGAGTATATTGAGGGGGCATTTTTAATATCAAGATGCATGGAATTCCAATAGCTCGGGCCAGTATATACAAATGTGTTCTTTGCTAAAATCGTACGGAAAAGAGGTAAATTATATTCGTTAGAGCGTCGAGTTGGATATTCATGAAATGACTGATTTTTTAGGAACATGGAATGGAAAACATCAGGAAGAAGGTTATTGTTGTACATATACATAAATTGACCTAAATTGAATAAAAACAAATCTCTAAATTTTAACAGCTTATTAGAGGCAAACAGTGCATCTGTATGAGAACGTATGGGAGAATAACCGTAACTGACACGAAGAGCTTTCTTTTGCAAAAGGAACACTCTATCCAACAGATTTTGGTGCGTGTTGCCCCAGACTAAAAGTCCATAATTAAGGTAAGGCAATATCAATGAGGAGTATAACATAAGTGATGATTTTTTAGGTAAACACAATTTTAGTCTATTAATAACGCCTATATTACGTGAAACTATATTGCAAATATAATCGATATGCAATTTCCAAGAATGTTTCTCATCTAAACTAACCCCAAGGAATTTAAAATGTGAAATTCTTTCCAAAGGAGTGTCATCCAAAACTATATCAGTACTTATAGTGCCAACAGTATTACTAAAAAGCATATATTTCGTTTTCTGAACATTCAAGGAGAGCTTATTAGCTCTGACCCAATTTGTTACTTTCTTCAACTCGCTATTAACTTTTCGTACAAGAACATCAATATCGCTATGAACTAGAAATACATTAGTATCGTCAGCAAAATGAATAAAAGAAAGAGCTTCAGATACTCGACAAAAATCATTGATATAAATAATGAATAACAATGGCCCTAACAGACTTCCCTGAGGAACCCCACATTTAACTTCTCTGATCACCGAGTTATCATTTTTGATTGTAACAAACTGTCTTCTATTGGATAAATAACTCTTGAACCACTCCAAGGCCTTCCCACGTATTCCATAATGTGATAACTTGTAAAGCAATATATCATGATTAATTGTATCGAAGGCCTTGGAGAAGTCCAAGAAAATGCTAATCAAATGAGAGTGGTCATCAATTGCACGAGCCACTCGTTCAACAAAACTTAAGAGAGCATGACTGGTACTGTGCTTCTCACGAAAACCAAACTGAGAATTTGAAAATATTTTATATTGTTTCAGAAAATTAGTCATTCTCTTATTAATAAGTTTTTCCAGAACTTTAGACAAAGAAGATAATAATGAAATTGGACGATAATTACTGGTATCAAGTTTATCGCCCTTTTTGAATATTGGAATTACTTTTGCCAATTTCATTTTTTCAGGGAATACGCCCTGGGATATTGACAAATTAAATATATGAGCAAGAGGATCAGCGATCGACGATATAACACCTTCTAAAATAACATTATCAATCTCATCATAACCAGAACTTCGTTTATTCTTTAAAGAAAATGCCATGTCAATTATTTCATATCTATTAGTAGGAGTAAAAAATATAGAGTTGGGATTAAACTGACCTAAGAATTCAGTGAAATGGTTCTGAGTAGCAGGAATATTTTGAGCAATTGTTTCACCAATTTCTGAAAAGAAGGAATTAAAAGCATTTGCAATGTGAACAGAATCATGAATTATTTCATCATTCATCTTAATGTTATCAATATCTGAATTTTTACTTGCAACATTCATGGCCTGTTTTAAAACCGTCCAAGTACTTTTTATATCAAACTTATATTTCAATAATAACTTTGAATAATATCTTTTCTTTTCAGATCTTAGAATCATTGTTAAAGTATTTTTATAAGATGTATATTTATTCTTAGATAATTCATTCCTTTCCATTTTGTATTTATAGTATAATCGATTTTTTCTGTTAATAGAACGGAGAATTGATTTTGAGATCCACGGTAATCTGGGTGTCTTTTTATAATCTGATTTATTCTTTTGTTTTGGAATTATTTCATCCAAATGGTAATTAAAAATTTCCGTAAAATTGTTAAAAGACAAATTGATATCATCACTTTCTAAAACTCTCGACCAGTCAGTATTATCCAGGGCCGCGTCCAAACTAGCAAGCTTTTCAGGCGACACTCTGCGACTAAATAAGGGAAATACAGAAGGTTTGACAATATTAGCTATTGTCTTAAGAGGAAAATGAGTCATAATTGGAAAATGATCAGTCATATCTGACAGAATTATAAAAGAATCTGGGAGGGGTAAAACGTTACAAAAGAAGTTGTCAATAAGGGTAGCAGAGTGATCTGTAACACGTGTGGGTTTTGAAATAAGCGGAAGAAAGGAAGAAGACAAACATGTTTGAAGAAACTCGCTTGAGATATCATCATTGTCCAATTTCAACAGATCAATATCAAAGTCACCAAGTAAAAAACAGTCCTTATTTTGAAAAACCGGGGATTGTGTCAAATCTGAAAGATAAATACAAAATTCTTTGAAGCTTGAATTTGGTGGTCTGTACAATATGCCGACCACGATATTTCTATTTCCTGGAATACAAATTTCAAGAAAAAGAGATTCAACAAAACTATCCATTCTAGAAATATCATCAAGAACAGTACATTCAAAAGTACGTGATACATACAACGCTACACCTCCACCACTCCTATTATCTGGCCTGTTATTGAAAAACATGTTATACCCATCTATTGCAAAAGAATTTCCAGAATTAGAAGTTAACCAGGTTTCACATAATCCCATAACTGAAAATGGTTGATTTGTATCAGATTCCAGCAGAAATTTAAAGTCCTAAAAATGTTTGTTTATGCTCCTTATGTTCAGATGCAACAAAGAAAACGTATCTTTAGGAAAATTATTATACATGTCTTTACAATGGTTCACAGTGATATAATTACATAAAACATTCTGAGTTAAGTCAGAACTGAAATCATGAGGCAATTCATTTGTGGATGAATTCAAATTATCAACAACAAGACTATCATATGAGGTAATTCGTGCACTATCTGTCCCATTCAATGTATCAGTTTCTGACATATGTCTAAATAGTTCAAAGAAGTCATCATTTGAAACGGAATGAAACGGCGCATTCATGTTCTCAGCCACTGGAAATATGGGGTGTATGTGTATCAATGAGAATCAGCTTTGCGTATAAAACTAGAATAGCATGAATCAATACACAAGATAACAAGACCAGCCAACGGAATGTGGCAGAATACGATAATAATTGACGAACATGAATGGCGTCAGAATCAGAACTAGCAGAGTAACGCTGCGGAGTAGAACGGAAAACGGAAAAGAGAAGGGAGACAAGAAAACACAGTAACGTTGAAGAAGACAAACATGGAACGAACGAGCGGACAAAGATACATCGAAGGACTCAGTGGGCTTCCGAAATAATAACAACAACAAATGTAGAAAATCCAAACTATGTCGGACTTAACAGGGTACATGCTGATAAACAAGTTTGGCTCACGACATCCCTCATGTGTTATAAATTTGTGTGGAATTTCACAGAAATTACCATATGACGTATGATCTTTGAATTACATAGACGTAATCATATGCTAGTAACGAGCGTATTTCGAACGAGAAAAAAAAAAACGCAACAATATCAGCAACCAACAAAGAGACGAGGGGACGACAAATACTCAGGGATTGGCTCACCACCAAAATAACAAATCAATGATAAGAATCCCGTAAGGGAAACCAGAGCAATGTTTAAAAACAAATGGTGAATACATTAATTTACATCCGAGACAGCTCAACATTCTGAAAATAATTGGTCGCAAAGAGAGCTGTTGGAATCCGTAATGACATTAAACTACACCGAATAAAATCGGTAGCATGAACGGAGCCAAGTGCCCTGACCAAAATCACAGGCAACAGCTGATCTTAAAATTACACTTATAAAAAACATAGAGCTTCACACTGTTGCTGTTACATAACGCTCTGAATCTTAGTGTTCAGCTGCGAAGAATGCAAAAGCACTAAAGTACCGTACACGTTAACACATACATCTGTACATGCATATATATGCTTGTATTGACAACACTGGCATACGTACTGATATACTAGTAGTACATGCCGACACGCTAAAATTTATACAGGTTTACATATTGAATCATAATAGTCATATTATGGAATAGGCCTACTTTGACAAACCACCAGCATAGATTCATGCATACTCATATTCGTCCAAATAATTCAAAATAAAATTAAATATTCAACATTCATAAACATCATAAACAACTTGGATCATTTGTCAATGAATTGCTAACACTATACGAAGTTAACTTGATCAAAAGAGAATATAAAATTTTCTGTCATTTTTTACTATGTTTATATTTGTTATCGTCATCAAAAGAAAATTAGAAAAGGCAAAATTATAAATTTGGCGAATCATTATAATTTAAAGCAATCCATTACACTCAAGTGCCTAAGTATTGTATACTGTACTTGATCGTATACAATAATTGTATATTAATTAATGAGATACCATGTCAACGTACCGAGAGAACAAAACGGGAAAAGCGACAATATTCTCAAAAAAAAAAAAAAGAAAGAAGAAAGTTGAGGGGCTGGTTCACCGGTCTCTGGTCAAAGTTATTTTGTGAGATTAGATCCGTGGCAGGTAAGGCCCTGAACAGCGATTATTTTTAAAGTGTTTGAAAGAAGAAAAAAGGTGATCAAAGCTACAGCATAAGGTGGCATCATTAGAGAGTGCTCTAAAAAAGTAATATGCCTAGGGGCTAGGCCAATTGAAAGTAGGATATAAATGACACAAAAATACTACTACTACAATTCGTGGAAGACCAGCTTAGTGTACCTGAATATGGGCTATCCAGCCATCTTCTCAGATGGAAAATGAACAAACAAACAAACTGGTGTTATGAATGGAATCCTCGTTATAGAAAACCCTTAAAGGGGATGGCTAGCAACTGATTAGTGGGAATCAGTGGGAATGCTGGGGATGATTGTTCCAATCCTTGTGGCATTATATATCTATTGTTGTGTAAAAATTATTTGCTTCAGAATGGTCTGATATTCAAGTAATGTGCAGTTTAATGTTCCCAGGTTAGCATGCCCGTACAGTGACGGGGCGATCATCTGCACATTACTTGAATATGAGACCATTCTGAAGCAAATAATTTTCACACAACAATTGATATGATTGTATGCCTACTCTTAATGAATCCCACAAGGATTGGAACAATCATCCCCCAGCATTCCCACTGATTCCCACTGATCAGTTACCAGTCACCCCCTTTGATAAGTTGTATTTCCAATGTTTTCGGGTTTCCCGTAGAAAAATTAGCACTATATTACACATTTTCCATATGCTAATTACGTAACTATGCTAATTAGGCTAATGAAAAACAGTTGCCCAAGGTTGCCAAAATGGCAACCAAGCTAATTTTACCTCAATACCCTTCTAGAACACGAATCATCATCATCATCATCATCATCATCGTCAACAACAACAACAAAAACTTGTACTTAAAAACTTTTCCAGGTCTGAAAATTTTCTACTGGACTATGAACAACATGTCCCTATACTTACATCATGCAACTCCTGTAGCGATTATCCCTCTGAAATCCATACAAAATTGTATGTAAATATTGGATGGTGTGTCCGACTCAATTAAACTGACGTATACGTCATCTCAACCCTACCAGCAAATACTGTATATGGCGCAGTATCTGCTACCATCAATATGAATTCCGATTGATGTTCACCTTGATTTGTCTTTGACCTTATCATTACTGCTTACAAACAAAGAAACTGTGGACATGAATTTAGGATGGAGAGAAACTAGAATTATGAGTAGTGACTGCTGGAAATACTGTTTTTGTTTTCCTCCGATTCTACGTTGTGACTTGTGAAGATTGACTTTTGACGATCCGTGTTGCGTTATCATGGGCTCAGTAAAAGCTGATCTATCACTCCATAGCAATTGCCATATGGCAAGTTGCATAAGAACGTCTTTGCCATATGGCAAGTTGCATAAGAAAGTCATTAGAACCCCCCAAAACTACACAAAATGGCTTCTCCTGATACGGAATTGTAAATCATGTATGTAACCAAAAGAGGAAGAAAATCAATTTTATTATACGCGATTGGTGAATATATGCTTTCTTTAACATCGTTTAAGAAAGCAGTTATATCCTTACAAGATTAACTTCAAAGCAACAGCTGACAACTTTAATAACCGCATTGAACATTACCGGAAAAAGTGTACTTTCTCCAACCTGTACAGGAACGATCTCAGTAAATGATACGACCTGCGTACGAGTAACAGTATAAAACCGTTGAAACATCTAGACAAATGTTTTGCATTGAATCTGAACTATTGCTGTGCAGATTCCAGACGCAGATTCACATTTACTGAGTACTTTGCTATTCATCTAAAAGTTTATTAACAAATATAAATGACGGAAAAGAACGACGGAAAATACACCGTCTTCATAGATAGAAACATTCAGAGAAAGTTCTACATGATGGACTGTGTTGTTATTGGAAGCCAAGCTAGAGTGACATTTATTCCAATTTAACTCTTTGATGTATCACGGCCCATGCATAATGTTAACTACTCAAACTCACAACCTACTCACACTACAAGACCACTTCCTAAACTGAAGTTACATTGGTTGGCACCTGTTTGTTTTCACTCAAGGTCGAGTACATCAATGTCATCTTTCAAGAACTTGAACAACGGAAATGTTTGAAACCGAATAACGTCATGACCGTTTATGTCTGTGAAATTTACGGGTCGTGCCGACGATATTACTCATCCACTGTTAGCTTGTAATTTTCAACATGTTAAGTTGCAACTGATGGAGTGCATCCACTACGCACCATTGTAATTACAGGCAAAAAGTTATGCCTACATACTCTTGATGACTAATTTGCATAGAAGGTTCCATGACATTTACTCCTACGACAATTGTTCCCATGAAATATCTGCACGCTAGGCCAAACCTAAATTCTATCCACAAGCGTGACCTAAACCTAATCCTAATCCTCACATCAAATATCAAACTCAACATAAATCCCTATCACACCCCTAACCCTAAGTCCTTGGAGAAAATAAGCAATTGTCGCAGGAGCAAATATCGTGTCACCACATAGAATATGTTTGGAGTCTGTGCACCTTGCAGCATAGTGTTTGAGACTCACACCATTATCATCTCACTACCAGTTCTTTGCAGAAATTCCACATCGTGATATTCGATATCAACATGAAAAAAATACCCTTTTTGAAAGCTGAGCTGTTTGCAGATGTCATGAGGCAACTAACGAGTAACTTTACAAAGACCGTGGAACGATCGATTCCGATTGGGGTAGGGGTGATGGGAGCTGAACGTGTGAAGTGGTGGTGTATACAAAGCAGGGAGGTACCTCCTTGGTATTTCCACCTCCGTGGTACCACCGAGTGCGCCTTATGTCTCCTGGTGGACAATGGACAATTCCCCGTCGATGCGCCGGGTAGAAGCCCACCAGGAAGCTCCTGGCTATTAGTAGCTTTTTATAAATCGACAAAGACAAAGACTTCCAGACATGTTATGACTTTCACTCTTTATATTTGCTTTAAGAGCTGATATCAGATTACAATAACCGGGGTATTAATATTCTGTAAAGCGAATTGAGATACTTAACAAGTGTGAAATGCGCTATATAAAACCAGCTATCATTATATTAGTAGGCCCTGACTACAAATCACTTCATTACTGAAAATGTCGTATTGTAATTATTTCAAATTGAGATTGCATTGAAGATGGTATGCTCATGTAAAAATCGTAACCTTTTGCAAAATGTTCTGACACTGTAGGAGCAAATAGACTATATCAGGGATACAACCACTTGGTGTCATCAGGGGCCGCGAAAAGTGATTGGAGATGTGTGGTGCGCGTGTGTGATTGGACTGAGCAAGAGAGCGAGCATTTGTCATTTTTAATGCCGTTTGGAAGAGCTGGAGGTACTAACAACACCTTGCATTAATGACAATAATATTACCACTGTCATTAAAGCAAGGTTTTAGTACCTTCTACCTCGTCCAAGTGATCGTTGGACGAGTCCTGAACCGACACGTCGGAATAGATTCAGATTCAGATTCAGATCGTTTATTGTCATGCACTACGGCATAAAAATCTTTGCAACAGTCTCCATTAAAAATTTCACATGTAAAGGAAAATAGATATGTATACATAACTGAAGGACAAGTAACATAACACTAAACAAAGTACAGCAAGTACACGTATTGTAATAATCAAAATATTGCACTTAATCCCTGCACATTTACATGACTTATCTTATTACACGCAAAAAGCATGCATGGCTCGTGACCCTACCCATCCAACACTCAAAAACAATACACGCAAACCCACACGCACCCATTCACACACACACACACACACACACACACACAAGCACACACAAACGCACACACACACACACACACACACCCGCACCTACCCACGCCTCATACACGCCCACATCAACAATGTACAGCTGAAGCAAAGGGCTACTATAGTAGCTCCGCGGCTGTACATAACCCTACACATATCCACACCCACAGCGTCAGTGTGCGGCTGCGCACCCAAAACACTGACACATATCCACCCACTGCAAAAGCATACCACATACACATACCCAAACAGACGACATAGACACGCACTTACACACCCTATCAAAGTTCCTGTTTCCATGTACTGAAACATGTGCGCACATGTCTGCATCAATTGGAAGAAAATGCACAGTACACGTGCATGTGCAGGGATGTTATTCAAACAATACATGTCTATACATTGATAAATGAAATAAAGAAAATACACGTACAGTTTACATAACATGTAAGGTATGTTAAAATCCATAACTATTGCCAAAATTGGGATATAAAGTACATTATAAACATACAAATCAATACTTTTACATCACCAAAAAATTGACAGATTATTATACCCCTATATTCGAATATGTAAATATCATCCACTGAAAAACTAAATACATCGTACATGTATGTGTGTGTTTTTGTTTTGTGCCCGTGTGTGTGTGCATGTGTGTGCGTGTGTGTGTGTATGTGAGTGTTTGTATAAAACATGCACGGGGTAGAAATACATATAACACATATACTTTCCTATAAGTGTACTAATATACAATCAAATATCCTGAGAAATCCAATCCTGTCATGTTACAACACACAAACCAAACTTAAACATCACCAGAAAATGCCAGATTATTACACCCCTGTATCCAGAAAACAAAAATTGTCCACTTAGGAAACTACATAGTGTACATTGTACACCGTTGTATTGTCAGGCATTTCAATAAAAACAGGGTATCTATGTATACTACATGTATATATCCTATATCCTCAAAAAGATGATGGTACAAAACTTGGGATACATGGATAAATAGTGATATTTACATGTATGTATATATTCATGTGTCCACAGTGGTACAGTAGAGTTCAGCACACTCATCTAAATCTAAACACAGCTCCTCTACCATCAATACATAATATACGGTATGCAATACACACAATGTAGCTTCTAGCAGTGTGATACAAATAGAGAGTAACAAAACGTGTGATAATTGTATTCTCATATACCGCCTTAAATTATTCAAACCAAATATTTTGTGTGTCAATAAGTATGGGTGCATCTATAATATGTGTGTGCGTGTGTGTGTGCATGTGTGTGTATGAAAATCTGTTATGGGTTTGTATACAACTGTACGTGTTGTGTGTATTGTATATGCTCACGTGTGTATGTCGTGTCTACATAACATGTAAAAATACTATCACTATACAATGTTACAGAAATCGAATACATAATCCAGTCGTGCTTTAAATCGTCAAAATTAAACACATGATCGAATTCATGGGCTGCATGACTCATGAACCTTTCTCAAACGTCGACTCGTGGGTGTCGGTCTCGTGGGATTACCCCAATATTTTACTCTCTTGGTTTCCCTATAGTATCGATGACCGTGTAAAATTACACACAATGTGTGCTTTTTGAGTATTTCCTTTAGACGGCATTGCACACACACATAGTCAACTCTGACACTGCCGTCATGATCGCTGGTGACAGAAAAGCGAAGTCATGACCTCCACGAAAGAAACATGTCACCCGAGACCGGCGAGTAAGCCATCCGAAATGGAGAAGTCGATAGCTAGGATCCCTGTGTGCATTTTATGTACTCCTAAAACCATTACAACACATTCACGGATCTTGTTGCTGCTGATAAAGTCTGACTTTTGTACAATTTGGTTTTCCAATTTGGTCGTTTTATAGTCATATCCCCAAAAGATAACAACTGCAATGATTACAATAGCTGTGGTGATGATGTTAACGATAATAGCAATAATGAGAACAATAACGATATAGTCAAAATTACATTGTGCGTGATATGAAAACCTCTATGCGCTTTAAGAAGTGTAGCTTTTCATGATGTTAAGCTCTCAATCACAATACTTTAGGCCTACCCGAGAACAAGTAATTGTCATAATATTGTTACTCCGTCCAGCAAATCTAATTTTGAAAACATAATCTGGGAAATTTTCCACAGTTCTTGTAGATGCAACGTCAAGTTACAACTATTATAATCATTCTAGAAAGCAAGATAGAACGAGAATCTATAGTAATGGTATATTCTTCTATAAATTCAGGTAACGAGAAAGAGCCCCTAAAAGTCGGAAATTAATGGAATATTGAGGTTATATAGAATTTTTGATTGAACGCGGTGTTTTTCGTTTAACAAATTCAGCAGTAACGAAAGTGTAGATACATAATGAACGAGGACGTGTGACATGGTGGGCAGCAGGAATTTGAATTTGATGGACACGATTGAACTAATTACCTGGCAGATAATGCAAAAGAGCATCCCCATGATCAGTATGCTGATGGCACATTGCAAGACGATAATGAACGACTCTTTTACCCATCATCCTTTCGACAAATTCAGTTATTCCTAACCAGTCGATTGTATAAGGAGCAAAGGGGCAACAACGTTTATCATACGTATGATATTGTGATATGTGACTCCAAGATCCATTGCACTGTCAACTGAATAAACTGAGCATAAAGTTTTAGATGGGCGAAAACGATAGCACATTTGAATGTGTCTTTTGTTAATCATTTTCAAGAAATTACAGAATAAGATTACCAAAGCTTGACGTGGACGAGATACTTTTGGACAGCAGACAGAGCAAATCATTTATCATCTTAGTTAAAATCACAATATATTTGGGGTTTATTTGCATACTATACTCCTGAAATATCGTGTACATCATGACTAAGATTAAATTCTAGTAAAGACGTTAACAAAAACACACACACACACAACAACAACAACAGGCGGACAGAAATGTGTCCCTCGTGGCACAACATCGGTTCAGAATTTAACTGTTGATTTACTGGATCAAACACATAATAATCAAAGAATAACACCTGCTGGCAAAGAAAGTATGAATTCACAAACGGGGTTTCCGCCTCCATGTGAAAAATATAAATCTGAGACAATTAGACGCTATTAACGTGTTAAGTGGTAAGAATATAATAGTCTAACATGCAGCTTCTCACCTGTGTCAAGGAATGTTAAGTCATTAAGACCCCGTTTACAGTGCGGGGCCGGGCTCGGCCGCGGCTCGGCCGCGGCCGAGCCCGGCCTCAATTGCGCGGCCGAGCCTCGCAATTTTGTCCGTTTACACTGCTGGGCTCGGCCGCGCTTTTGATTCAAACCTTTCAATATTTTGTCGTAGTGGCGCTCTGCTTGTAAACAAACGCAATTTGGTATTGTCTGGTTTTCAGACCCTTTGCCAACTGAATTCTGTGGTGACGAAGTCGCCGTTCGGGCAAAGGCCTTTGCCGAAGGAAAAAAATCCTTTGCAGGACAAAACCACCTTAAACTATACTAGTTTTCGACGTTTAGGGGATTAATATCCTGAATATCGAAATAGCACAGGCAGAGGGTTTGGAAGCCAGACTAAAATTGGCCGCGCATTTGGCCCAGTTTGCGTTTACACCAAGAAGAGGCCGTTCTCGGCCGCGGCTCGGCCGCGGCCGAGACCACCTCCAGAGCGAGGCCAAATGCGAGGCCAATTTTGGCCTCGCATTTGGCCTTTTGCGCGTTTACACTGAAGCGGGGCTGGGCTCGGCCGCGGCTCGGCCGCGGCCGAGCCTCGCACTGTAAACGGGGTCTAGATCTCAGTAGAAAGCCGTAACGCGTTTGAGGTGATATGCCTAATATAATTACAATTTACTATGTGCCTGTATATTATGCAAATGGAAAAAAGACACATTGTATCGGCTGGTAATTCCTCTTTCGTTATTATTATATTCGCCTTTTTATCAATTTCATGTTTCAGTCTATTCAGATATTAAACATCTCAATTCAAAGAAGATAAAAGTTATGCACTGATAATTCTTTGCAACATCTGGTGAGATCTAGTGATACATTTCTCGTGAAAAAAAAAAGGAAGAAGAATAAAACTGGGTTAGGAGGACAAGAAGTCGCCCTAGAATAATCAACTTCAAGCTACCAGACTCTAAGATAATGAAGGAAATGAGGGGATACACGAACAAAACAGACCTCGACTCACTCGCGTGTGTTGAGGTAAATTCATCAGAGTAGTTATCAACACCGTTGTCACTAAATACATGTTCGCTGCACCTTATCCAATATACATGACTTTAAAATTGCAAAGCAAGGAGGTGTCCATTGTTCCCGGCAAAAACTGTAGAAGACCCAAACATATTGCCTACAACGTCGGAGAGGTCAATCGAGTCAGAAGTTCCTCTTTTTGTTGGAAAGAATGTTATAAGCTACAAGCTTTCGGTAACATGACATACTGACATCTCAAGCCGTACCAGACAAGCCTCCCAGACAGGACCTCCATTGCCTCACTTACTGTAATTGGCCCTCCCGGGGAAAAGGGGGAGAAAGGTCAAAGCCATGGGGCTCGACATGACGCTCCTCGTGTAAACGTAATCGGTCAAGGGTTTTGAAGTTAACGCGTGGTCGAGATCTTTAAAACACTTGAATTTGAGCTTGAAAGCGAAGAGAGATTTACTATCATCCTTGGTCTATCTGTCAGGTTTACCCGAAGTTTGGCTGTATGATTCGAAAAATATGGCCATATATTCTACATATTGCCCGATACTGTTTTTTTTTTTTTTAATAAATCTCGTCTCGACCTTCACGACCTTTTTTTCAACTATTAAAGCATGCTCATTACCAGCATTACTGCACCAATGCTGCATACAAGTGAGTGACACTGAGCGCTACAACAGTTCACTTGAATCGTGCAAACGTTTGCTGACTTGTTGATCCTGATGATAAACATTTATAAGTAGAAAAGAAATCGCTACAGTAAACATAGCATAATCTCGAGTCAAAGAGTGAAATAATTGCTTTATTCCTTCATCTTCTTGTTATTTTAACATTGAAAATGGGGTACTTTCACTCTTATTGGCCTTGGGTACAAGCATTTACAATGTAATTTGAACTTGTCGTACAATGTAACAATACATTAAGGAAGCTGGATTTTATATCTCTCTCCTCATAGGCCAGAAGAACAAGGTTTGCTTTTACATGTGGAAGCTTACATCTTACCCCTGGTATGTCCATCTTAATTTGTGAGATGTGATAAACGAGTGGCATCATCACTGTTCTCTTCCGATTTCCATCTGGTATAGATAGCGAAGAGGTAATGGGAGGAGAGAGGAGTTTGTGTGTTGAAGCTATCATCTGAACTCTCGATTCTCCATTGACAGAACCAACCTCTACTTCACCAACCTAAATCCAGCAGCACTGTAACCAATGTATATATACTTTATAAAGCGCAATATGCTTTAAAAAGCACATTCTCTATAAATGTACTGCATATATAGCATTCTACATCAGCTCAATATTTTCCGTTTTGGGGGCAAAATGCCGCTGTGAATGAATGCAAATCATGTACATTTTCCACAAACTATGCTGGCAGCAGCGTGAATTGAAAGTCGAATCCCACACTGTTTTGTACATGAACAAAATAAAGCGGACAGGTGGTTTATGTAGTAAGCAATAAGGGACACCACCAAAGTCAACGCTTTTTGACGGCACTTTTTGTCCCACGCTATTTCACCATCATGTACATGTATAATAACAGATGAAATGACTGCGAATATATTATGTCATGTCGGTATAGCGTGTTCCCCTTTCTATGTCTTATGTCCTTCTTTCAGTCATCCATTCAATTATTCTCCTCTTTTCCTGATGTGCTTGCGTCTTTTTCTTGTTTTTTCTTCTTCTTCCTTTTCTTTGCCGGTGTTATGTTCTCTTTATTTTATTCTAAGAGCTGTATAAAAATACTCCTGATATTTTCTTTTTTGTTCTTGTTGGTTGGAGCCAAGAACCCAGAATTATACTAGGAGAGTGATAAAACCGGGAGATGTATTTCAGTACCTTATAATAAGGTCAATTACTGGTGAAGATTGGAGCTGATCTGTCCACTGATTTATCGCTGATATCTC
Source organism: Diadema setosum (assembly GCF_964275005.1). NCBI lineage: Eukaryota > Metazoa > Echinodermata > Echinoidea > Diadematoida > Diadematidae > Diadema > Diadema setosum. The sequence continues at coordinate 17,636,330 of NC_092703.1, read as the reverse complement.
AGTACGCGATCAAGGGTTTAGCAGTTCAATCTCGATTGGGGATCCGGCCTGTCATTGCGAGAGAAGCTTTCAGCCTGATATATGCGGTCCCATTGACGGAGTAATGTTTAGAAATTCCGATCGTGGGCAAAGTGTGGACTGGATGAAAACACGCACGGGCAAAGTGTGCACGGGCAAAGTGTGCATCACACACACACACACACACACGCACAACAAAGTGTTGTACTTGTAAGGGCTTGTAATGAAATATATTACTTTCCCCTTCTTTATGTCGCATGACATTATACATTGTATTGCATATCACTATATCCATGGCTGCAATGTAATATACTACAAGTATATGCACAGTTTATCTATCCATTGTTGCCAGTGTTTCCATCGCGAGCCTGTGGGGCCTGCGGGTCATGAGGGCAGATACCCACTTGCTGTAGGGTGACGATTCGATGTTCCAGAGGCCTGGCAAGGAGGCAAGAGAAAATGAGCCAAGGGTCTTGTGAATAAGCAGTGTACTACACACACTACAAGGAGACTTGACCAATGAACTCTGAGCAAGTGACAGGAAGCCAAAAGGGTTCGCTAGACACACAAACAAAAATCCTAACGGGGCCAAGGAGTAATTAATCTCCAAATTGACTAAAATTCCCTTGATTGCGTGAAGTGAAGAGCCTCTCGCGGCTCTTCACTTCACACCAACACATTGGACCTTGTACTACACTATCCATGACAGCTAATCGTTGAGCTTTGCCATATCTGCACAGGAAAAGGAGGAGGATGGTTAACACCCGTGTGAACACCCAAAGGTAGTCTTGCAGCTGGTAAGGAGAGAACTTAATTTGGTAGACTCGCTCTTGATATAAAAACCTGGTGAGAGAATGTGACAACGGGTGAAAGCGTTACTTGACAGGACTTGAGACTGTACAGCGAGAGAGCTAGAGAGAGAGAGAGAGAGGGGGGGGGGGTTGGACATGACGCGAGTGGCTAGATATTGACGCTACGCCAGCAGCCTTCTGATGCATGGATATCTCCCTGTCCACTACCTCAAGGAACTGATCCACCAACAAAATATGGCCCAAGAAGCGGCATGGCAGGCGCAGCAAAGCTGACCGTGCTCTGCTCTAGACAGAAGGTGGAGAGCCATATCCTAAAGGCCCGGCTGAAGGTGGCTAGACCCGCGTGCAGTCTCCCTGTGAGACACGATTCGCTTGCCTGCATGGATCAAGAATTGGAAAGGGCAGACGGAAATACCCCTAACCCAGAGCATTCTCCGATGCCTTAGAAACAATGCGCAGGCTTTAAACAGCTGACCTGAACAAGCCACTTCATTTCAACATTTCATTTGTTCCGATAAACATGTTGGACTTTAAATTTACAGAGGGAAGCAATAATTGTCATATAGTTATTCATATAACCTTCTGAAAAGTGTTTGCCGGTACATCACTCTAATAGACCAGTTCGGAGTTCCATTTTGAGCATGAGCAGAAAAAAAGGTCATTCGGACCAACAAGCATGTTGGTTTTTAAATTCAGTGGGATAAGTATCTGTGATGTAATGATTATTCATGTAATTCTTATAAATGCTGCTTGCCAGCACATCTACCTGACAGCAAAAGTGGTATTTGGCAAATCAATAGAAAGAGGTTGTTAATACATTCAGTGCAAGGTAATGAAATTGATGCGGAATTGACGGATCATTCTGGTCATCTGGTCTATGCAAGTTCATTGTTTGTTTAAGTAGGATTGATGAATACCATAAATCGTTACGTAAAGCTAATGCATTATGTCACTCTGAAAGCGAGTGAAGTGCCCCTAACCGACTGAGATAAAAAGAAGGGTCATTCGGACCAATTTGCCCATGAGCTAACTCCGAACTGGCTTATAGAAGGCATGTTATTTTGCCAAATCAAAACAAGGTCTGTTAATGCATGGCAATGCAAAACAACCAAAGGATGTTTGCCAAAGAATTAATAATGGAGCATTCTGGTCACCTGGACAATGCAATAGTTGTCATCTCTACCGAGGCATTTTCCTGAAGTACGCGAGGAAAGCCACCAGTGGACGCCTCCCCCGGTGCGGTGGTGCGTCGGCAGCGGCGTCATAGGCACTACTCACATGACTCCAGTAAAGGCGCATTAACAACTCTGTCTCCTGTCCCACATCAAAGAGATTATAGGACCAAGAGCTCTGCAGAACACGAGACATGGAGAGACCGTCGCAGAAAGAAAAAGAGAGGAAGCATGACTACTGTCAGGCGGCATTTTACAGAGCAGTAGTAGGTGGGGTCTCGGTTGATTTAGGGCACGTCATGGGCCTTCTGAGCTTTCCACTTCTTTATTTTGCGAGACTGCTAAGGCACAGGTAAGAGTTTATCATGCGGCAGATTGGGAATTTGGAAAAAAAAATCCCCGTCATCGTGGTATCTTGACGCTCCTCACTCTCCTTAGCACACTAGTACAATACATACAACAAGGCCTACTACAATCTACTATTCCGACTGTATCCATTGTATAGGGATACTCTTCGAGACATCAAGGGGTAATACATCTCATTTTGTTTCTAAAGCTTCCTTTATGTTAGTCATCTTGTTCATGCCAATGAACAGTGTCTGGCAATAGCTCCGCATGTGTTGTGGACTCCTGCTTCCTCTCGATAGTCTTCATTTCCCCCTCCCTCCTTTCTTCTTTTCCTTACATCCTTCCTTCTCCCTCTAACCTGTCCTTTTCCTTTGTCTCATTGTTTGTCGATCCTGACCACGTTCTTGTTTACTGTGAGCGTCTTGAACCTGTGTCGGTGTGTGTGTGCGTTTCCGTACTTTAGTTCTATTGTAAAGTTCAATGTATTGAGTGGCCCACATTTCTACAAGTTTGTCTTTTACGTGGGTCCCTTTTTCCATTAACGCAATTATTTTGAACAATAGTTCCATATCATATGCATTTTTGTTGTTGTTGTAATATCTGAGATATATCTGAGATTAGATGTTGTTTAATAAACTTTTCAATCAATTGTACTTTTTGCCCTCCTTACAACCCCATATGTCGCTTCCCTCTTCAATTCTCCTCTTTCTAGACTCTTCTACCAAACAACGATCCGGTGTTTGGTGACACATGGTGTCACCGCAAATCTTTCTCCCTCGTTTACTTCACCATGCAAACCTTCAAACAACACATATTGTACATTTTGTTTTCATTGACTGTGTTATTGGAAATAAAATTTCATTTGAATTAAAGATTGAATTGAATCTCGAGTCTGGCACAGAATTTCAACCGACACATAATCCCTCCTATGTACCCCGGTCTCTCTTTCAGAGTGTCATTACATCACCAGTGATGTCATACAATGTAAAATAGTTGTGTAGATCCAGGTTAAATGTGACCAGCATCGCGTGATCAGAAACAGTTCCCTGGCTGATAGGTGTGGCAGTCCATCTTCTATACTTCTGTGAGCAAACATCACACAAACTAAAAACAAACAGACGTGTTACCAGTGCATCAAAGAAGCTGTAAGGCTTTTCATAACTCTGTTTGTCACGTCGTGACTGAGACTCTTTTTTCTTTTTCTGCTTCCTTTGCCCTTGAAATATCTATGATTGGCTGTAGTCACATTGAAAAGAAATCCAAGAAGCGATTGAAGGCGTTTGCGGAATTTGAACTTCTAAAGTCTCTGTTACAATTTCATGGATCCAATCGCCAATCATCCCGGATCGTCGCTCCGGGATCATCAGTGTAATCTCCGGCATTATCTTATGTACTACCGGAGGCATCCGACATGACAAATGGTTCAGCATACTCCAAGGGAAAAATAAGCTTGCTTAATTTTTCGTCGCGGAGTTCATGGATGAAAACAATCTAGACTCTTCCTTGAAGGCACCGTGTAGCTGCCAAATACAGCCGGGATACTCCGTGTAGATACCAGGAGGTCCGTATTCACTCCGGTTTCATCAGAGTTTGAAATTCGGTCCGCCTGCAAATGAACCCAATGAACGTAACGAGTCACCTAGGATAACACTTTGGTTATTTGAGCCCAAACTCGGAAAAACTGTCGACAGGCAACATTCAAATCTGCCATGGCCGATCATCGAGGCATAAAAAGACACCAGCCCTGTATCATTCTCAGGAGCAGGAAGAAGATGTTGGGGGCAGGTATGCATCCAATGAACTGTTGTACAATGAGATGGATGAAGGAATACTGCATTACTTGCAGGCTGACATGAAGATGAGACTGTATGAGAAGGCTTTCCGCTAATTGTCGCAACGCAATGACTGAAGCCCAATAGGACTTTCGGATATTCTTTTCCACACTTCCGGGAGAGACCGTTACTTGACAGACTTTAAGTGATAAAAACTGAGGATCAGATTAGATTGAGATACCCTAAAGGTAAACTGTAGAGACTAGTCGCTATTTCTTGTTGCCAAGTAACACAGGTTTATAGCGAGCTTTAATCATGACGCAAGGGCCTTCCTGAAATGCATTCGTCTTCTTTGAAATCCGATATCTTTGAAATTATTCGCATCTTCTCTCTTTAGTTCAGCCTTCAATTTGTCAAGCTATCCTTAAAGTGGTCGTTACTTTGTGAAGGCAAAGTTTGACTCACTCTGGTTCCTTGCAGTTTCTTTCTTCCTTTTTTTATGCCCTCCTGTTGGTGCAAATCATGAGCGTCTGCAACATGAAGTCTAACTAAACTTCATGGATGGTGTTTCGATGCATGAGTACATGTATTATGTTGTAGATTTTCATGAATGCTTGCCAAACTTGTCTGTGGAGACGAGTTGTCACCCAAGAAGACAATGATCAAATGATCACCTACAAGCGCAGTTTCACCTGTGTGGAATTTATGCATGCTTTCTTCCCTTTTTTCTGCTTCTTTGGGCCCCCACTCATACATTCTCATGGTGAAACTTCCATGCCATCATCCTGTTCAGTTTGAAAAGGAGAAACGAAAAAATAGAATGCTAAGGCGATCTCCCTCCCCCTTGTACTACTTCAGGCTTTCATCTGTCATGTGTACCATTTTGGGAAACCATACACCTGGTACACCTGGTGACCTTGCATCACTAAACCAACAAAAAGTTACTAAGCAGATTCTGGAAGAGCAGACTTTAATCTTTAAAATTATGTACATCTCAAATCAAATGGAGTCTTATAACCTATCTAAAACAGCGTTTCAAACTATAGAGTTACAGCGACGACGTCCGGGGTAATATTTTTCCCCTGCCTGTTATCAAAACGGTCCACGTAAACTGTAACTCAGACGTTGTCGCGATAGCTCTTGCAAAATTCTACCCTTGTCAGCTACGATGACTATACCCTGACATCACCTTGACATTACCGCGACATTACCCAGACAACCCTTCTGTTAGATACACTCAACACACATGCACAATATTGTATACAATAATTGATACGCCTCGTGCATGCATTGTATCCACTGATCTCTGTGAAGTTGAAATCAGTGACTGTAGCCACGTTTTATTTTATGACTGTGCAAAATACTGTGACAACATCGCGACAACGTTCGGAGAACAAAATTCCTCGCCTCGGGCAAGAATTGTGTCTACTCATGCGACTCCTCCGCCAACCGGTCAGCTCCTCCTATTGGTCTGAGTTGTCACAGCTTAAGGTTTGATATAGCAAGGCTCAGAGGGCTGATATAGATTTGGTTGAGATGGCGCTTCAGGTTTCCAACTTTTTTCTGTGTGTATGTGTGTGTGTGAGATAATGAGAAACCCTTTGTGAAATATCAAAGAGCATACAATTCTCAGGGGAGTTTAAATTATATCTTTTAAAAAAATTGTTTTGAAATGGCTGAGATACTAGTATACAAAAACAAAGAGAGCCTAATAAAAGGTGCATGGTACCCACCACCTCCTATTAGTGCCACTCTGTTTTGCTTTGTCGTTGGATATCTCTGACATTTTAAAAAAGTTAGGCCTATTCGAGTTGAAAGTGATGGGAGTGAAAAGGATTTTTAAGAGATGACAAGGGGCCTCTAAGACATATCTTCAATTCAATTAAATTTAATTCAATTCAATAATTTGTTCATTTCCATCATGAAAAAAAAAAACATGATTCATGAATTGAATGAATTGAAATTAGATATCTAATCATACTCCCTTACAAACAAGTGTTCTAGAAATACTGGCTAAACACAAATCCCAATCATTTTATTATACCAAACTTAATAACAATGTCGAAATGGAAAATAAGATTATAATCTGAATTGAAAATCGAATTGAAAAGGAATTGCTCTTTCAGAAAAAATGAAAAACTCTAGATTGCCTAGGTTGACCTGTTTCACCTATTTTGATTCGTCACGTAAACACATGACGTGTGACTTTTGTGATGCACGGTCACCTATAAAAGATTGTTGTCTTTGTGGATGATTGAACAATAATGTGGCAGTTCTGATAAACAGATACCAACACAACGTGTGGGACTATTTGCAGTACGTTACCCTGACACGGGGATTGATCAAAGTTCAATGTGAGCAATCTTAATTAAGGGTATTAAAATTTGTTTTCGTAAATAAACGCAGGCCCCATTCCTTTGGTTCCCGATTTCAGATATGTAACAAGACGTCATTGAAGGTTTATTTGAATGGGTATACGATCACTTTCATGTCAAGATAGAAGAGACAGGTGTGTTCACATGATTGGTAAATTGACAAAATTCATCGAGTACATGCATGTGGAACTCTGCGGCCAATACGTATGTCGCATGCTGATTACATTTCCATAAACGTGGTGCTAATTCTACAGTAGCATCAGTCTGCCATTCACTCACTTGCTGTTTTTCAAATGTCACATCGAATAGAGAGCAATTTCTGCTAAAACACCTTGCTCCAGAATTACAACTTCAGAGCATCGACCGTAGCTGTATTATCACGCATACACTGGTTGTACAAAAATATTACATAACTGAAGAGTTCAGTGTGGTGCATTCAGGGGCCTGGCCAATAATCCCTCTTTGTTACATTCATTGCATTGAGGGATGTATCGTTGCAGAGAGTCAACCCAGTAAAAGAGAGCACATTATGTTATCCTTCCGTAGGAGCACTATTTGAGATGAAAACGGTTGCGCTATGTGTTAAGGAGTCTTCTATCTGTCATAAAGCAAAAACGAAGTCATTGGTTGGTTTTACCTTTTAAGAGGAAATTAGGCATTGTGGAGAAACAATGTATAAGTTCCATCAGGAGATAGTTCGCAAGAGATATGTTTCTCATTTTCTCTGACAGACGACCTGCACGCGCCTTGTTTTTAAAGGGAGACGGCTCCCGAAGTCCTAATACAGTTTCGAAACACTATCAGGATGTTGCAGAGTTTTCCCATTTCAAATTGAAAATTAATACGCATTCCATATCATTCATTATGTCAACAAGTATTTTGCAAAACCAAAGTACACACTCTTGTCAATTATTTCTTAGAGTCCAGGGTCCTGTTTCAGTGAGCGCTTTTCAATCACAGGGAGTTGCACTAGTATTAAAATTTAATGATACAGCAGCCACTTGAGTGATAAGGCTGCGTTCACATAGAAGTGCTTGTATACTATTCGGGTATTCGGGCTCGTTTTTCGAGGGCACGCGAATAGCTTGAATCGAACGATAGGATTTCCTCACACCGGTTCACATAGGAGGGCACTCTTCGAAAGTACCGAATAGCTGCGAAAAGTATAGCAAAGTGGGAATCGAACTTGTTCGATTTTCTTGCAGCGTATACCGTCTCTCGTTTATGAAATAATGACACTTTTGGTCTGAATTTGCCCTTTAGCAAAAATAAGCATGTAGACTGACATTCTGATACAGTTTAGAAATTGTTAATAAGATTTGCTGGGATGTAGGAGGAAGAAATCCTCACTGCATGGGATGGTGAGTTGACGGTGCGGGTGATGGTGTATTCGGTGCCCGAATACCGAATAGCGAATAGCGAATAGCGAATACTTCTATGTGAACACAGCCTTACAGTCATTAGTTCTTTGCCTACGGTTGTATATACTGTACCTTCTTCGCATTACACACCGTTCTTGATAAAGGGCGTCATAAGACGGAACTCGATTGGGTCTAGTAACAAAGAAATGGAGGGACATTAATGAGCTTGCGTCTTGCGTAATACTACAAAAGGCTCTCACTAAGGCTCTCACTGAGGCTATTGTATACCCATATGCACTCGTATTATACACTTCAAGGCATTCATGTTTTGTTTTGTTTCTTTTTTCTATTATTCCGAATTCAGAGCAAGGTGTAACTTTTCAAAGTGACGTGCATATCTGGCAAAGGAGTCAATGGATAGCACTGGGTGTAGAACCTCAATATTCATCACATTGCCGGAAGGGTACGATATAAGTCTCAACAACTAAAGACAATGTTCAAAGAAAGTAATGACTTGGTTTAAAAACGATAATGGCGCAATGAGACGGACAATGACGCTTTAACTTTCACTTCGATCCCTAAATAACGATTTATTGAACTGGGGTGCTGACATCATTGTGCCAGGTTCTGCTAATTCCATGAAGAATTTGCACTATATCTGACATACAGCTTGAATTCTCTGTATACTGCAATACTAGTACATTAGTCGCTAGCAGAACAATGTTATGAATCCTTGAGTACTCGAGATTCCATCCTGAAGTCCATCCTCAGCGCTGCGGAAGTACATTATAGGAGAGAGGAAGATAGGTAGATAGACGGGTGGATAGATAGTTATCAGACAGATAGATAGGTAAAAGAGAGGAGTTCACCAATATTACCTCACTGAAGGGCATGTTTGTTTTGCAGATTTCAAATATTTTGCATCCAACAGGGAAGTGAGAACCTGTTTTCCCACCTCACTGCATCTAATGTACAAATCAATCATGAGTCACTTTAGGTTCCGATCAATGACATCAAAATTGTTTGATATTCATGAGGTCGGTACTGCACACAACATGACAGGCAACCAGGGATGTGAGATAACTAGGGGCACAATCAAGTCAGTGATATGGACTGCAACACTTGCAGTGGGAGAAAAGCTGCGGATTACGGAGTACTCTCTGTACTGCGGCATCAATCTGTGATTATGTGAACATGGTGAAGTTGCAATTATGTCCCCCCCCCCCCAAAAAAAAAAAAAAAGGAAGAATACAACGTACGGGACCCTCCGCCACGATAACTTTAAGAATAGTATATCAATCCAAATACAATGTTAGGGTATGAAACTATAACTTATTACTCACATCTTACAGAAAGCTAAATCCAATTTGCTTCGGAGGTCAAAGAGAAATGAGGATATTTGTAGAGCATGTCAGGAATCCCTTCCCTCCAAGTTCTGTCCATTGTTTAATATGCAGTTCCAAGAGCATCCAACTGCCTAACGTGGAAGAAACAAACCCATGACATGCTTTACAACGATCCGTATTTCTCTGTGACCACTCAACCAAATTGAATGGGGTTTTCTGCAATATATGGATAAGCTGTTATAATTTTAGACCCTGAAATAACATTCAGACAGTTTAATCATATTGAAAGCTATTAAATGCGGAAATCCGGTTGTAATTTTTGGGGGACATACTGTACCGACACACAATAGGCAGCCGAGAAACAATTACTGTGATTGGGTCAAAATGACAGTGTGGATCACCATGGTCAAATGATCGGGTAAAGCGGGAAATGATTGTTATGACAGCTACAGGCAATCAGCGCGCAAATGAAAGAAAAGAACGTGGCTGGGTCGACTCCACGAGCAAACTCTGAACTCATTCTTCTCACAGAAAAATCAATAAATAACAGCTACAGGCTTCAATTTGTGGCAACGTAAATACCAAGGTTTTCTTTTTAATCCTACACACCCTGACCATATATGCATGAAACAAACACAAGTGCCTATTGATTATAGTTATGACATTCCGTTCCACTGTGCCTCTCTTAATTCCACTGAAACAAGAACCTGATTTGGACCCAATACGACGTCAAAAAGCTGTATCTACAACCAACATATGGTCGGACACCAAGCGATCATTGGAAAAGAAGTTGCGATGTTGGATGCTAAAACAACCTTCTATAGAATGATATACTTACATCTTGCAGGGCACCGTGACTACGCAAGAGCCATATGTTGCCGTTGTTGTCCTATCTATCTCCGCTGTATTTACACTCTAAACGACCTCTGCCATATTATATTCACGCTGTTTCCCCGTCCTTAGAGCTGAAATGTGTCTGATGCGCCTATGAATATTTGGATGTCAATCCCAACCAAATACGGGTTGCTTAGTCTAGTACGGATAGACTCGTACCAGATCTTTGCCACATTCGGTTTTCCCGAATTATAATTTCTTTGACTGATCTTCCTAAAGCTTACTCTGGACATCTTTGGTTTATCACTTATATAATACTTGTATTTATTATTTATACTTCACACTTTATACGTTATGCACAGAAACAAACCTTGTACATGGTGTAAGTCTGTAGTATTATTATCAACCCAGTTTGCGGCAGGTGCCTAATTCTGGCAGGGGCGCTTTGATTCATCAATAAAACAGCTAATGAACATCACGCGTACTTAGTCCAACTTTAAAACACAAGCAGGAGTTACTCGCAAATTGTGTCATTGGAATTTACACCTGATTGGGTCTTTTCATTCATAATGAATGAAATGGTCCCTGCCGCAAATGGGCACCCTGTACAAAGCCTTCCGCAAACAGGGTATTTTACTCTACATAATCGTGTTGTAAATATCACACATAGAACCATCGGCGGTTTGTCTTATTCTTCAATGTTGCCACTGCTCTGCCAGAGGGCCCTGCCATTATTATTACCCGAGCGTTGTCAGGTGCCTATTGGTGTAACTAGAACGCCATCGTCACACTTGGCAATCTACTTAGGCAAGTGAAAACATTGAAAAATTCACATTAAGAACAACAAAGGGTTAGACATATTCACAATTATTCCTACCTGTAAGGAGCAAAAGGAGAACACATCCAACTTGAGTAACTCAATCCCGTGAAGTGAGGAGCATGCACAAGCCCAAACTCGACATTGTTCTGATCGGCACATGGTGGGTAGAGCAACTCATACTCTACATGACCCAACATTTGAAATTTCTCAAGGTCATCCACTGAGGGCGCTATTTACCAAAATATACAGAAATACATAGGAAATACGCTAAAATCATGTTTTTTCTTTTTATTTCTTTATCCCCAGTATATATGTTTTTATTTCATATCAATCATTTTCATATTTACCAAAAAGGAAAAGCATGTCAACCTTCACTATTTGTTATGATTGAAATTTCTCAAGGTCAACACGTGGAGGCGCTTCTCGTTACAATATAAAGAAATATATGAAACCTATGATGTATTGCTTGGAATGGGTACATATATTGGTATCACATTTCATATTTCCAAAATATTGAAATTTTGCGTTTGCAGATTGATAATATGATAAAAAAAAATGATATCACAGGCAAAGCTTGTGTGAAGATAACACAAAATAAAAGTGTAGTCTTTGAAAAATGCTGTATTTTCGATTATTTGTATGATATCTATTGTTTGATGCCTATGTCATATAAAGAATAAAGGAAATAATAAGAAGACCATTTCAGGGTAATTCACAACCATAATTACTTCACATTTTGGTCCTTCAGCAAATTACAGCCAAGAAAACCCCCATTTTATCCATTATTATATCTTTAAGTGAAATTGGAATAGAAAATCATTCAAAATCTGACTGACATGGTTGTCAGTTTACGGTAGCCATGGCAACCAGCAATATCGGACATAGCTAAGTTATATATCAAAATGTTCGCAATAAGATTTTAGGAAAAGTCACCAAATTTGGTTGAAATCGAGTAAAGGGTGTAGGAGTGGCAAACGAAAATATGGTAGGGGCACAATGTGCCCCCCCCCCCCCTTGGGCTTTATAGGGTTAAAGCGACATTTGTCACTGCGCTACTCTCACAGTTCATTTTAATTCTTTGAGCATTCAATTTCATTTCACGTCATTCCTTTTAGAGAGAAATTCATTCAATTTAACGACTCAAAGTTGGCATTCAATTTCGAGCCAGCTTGATAGACGTTCAATTTGGTCCCAAGTACCAACTTCAATTTCATTTAAAGGAACACAACTTCGCACATTGAACGTTCAAATTCAATCAGGATACACAACTTTCTACGGGTCCTTTCTGATATCGGATGATACAATCTCAGTTTCATTTCAAAGTTTCGTTTAATCAGTATTGAATATATTTCTTTCCTATCGACCTTCCTTCCACTTGCAATTCATCTCTAACAGTATGGATGTAACATATAGGGAATAGCCATATCCCAGAATACGTCCAAACCCTTATATTTTAATTCTATTTACTTCCCCTATTATATATCATCATAAGTTGCCACAATCGGCTGAACTGTAGATAGATCTACTTCACCAAAGGGTTAATAGTATATCGCCAGCTTTGCTGGTTGTCACGGTCATGTTTCACCCACTAATTCTGTCCGTATTCGATAATGATGTTCATACATACTCTTTACTCCAGCAGCGGCTAAAGTCGTGTATTGATAAAGTGTTAAATGTATGTGCTTGAGAGTGGGGTTATACGAGCTATTAGCTATATGAGGCAAAAGTCCCATTTCAAGATATAAAAATAATTATTAAGTTTGCATATTCAAACAGATGAGTAACTACAAAGAATATAAGCAACAACTAAAAACACTGTCCATATGTTGTAATTGTTTGCCTTATTTTGAATTTGAATTCCTTAACTTTCTCCACGGTGGTGCTAATGCGATTTGAATGCGTTGCACGTGCTTTGTACACGTTTATGTGAGAAACTCATGAAATCGTATGCTGATGAAATTAAATTGAATGAACTAATTAGGTGATCCGAGTATCCTCTCGGATCACCTATTGTATCTGTACGGATTCTTTCTTCTTCTTCTTCTTCTTCTTCTTCTTCTTCTTTATTTCTTTCTCCTCAAATGTTGTGCAGCGGTTAACTCAAAAAGTCATTCACCTATCACTTCTAAACTGATACCATATATGTATCACGTCATAAGGACGACAGATCTAATGTATCACTGTGATCAGTCAACCATGACGTCACTATGACGTCATTATCTGAAAACACGTTCACATTCGTATCTCATTAATGGAATGGATTTTCTCAATGAAATTTACATATCATATAGTTCAAGTCAAGCTCTATTGATATATTTCATAAAATTTAGTCACGTTCATAGTAAACGAGCGCGTACGCGCGCGTTGAAATTTTAACATGCTCCAATCGAGCTCAAAATTGTTTTGCACACGTTTCAGGTCATTTGGAGTATTTCAGAAAAAATCGACGGACGCGTACGCGCGCGCGCATATACGCACGCACAGCTCATGTGCAATAGAAATTTCCCGTCTTTTCACACGTATCGGATGTCTGAAATGTCAAAGAATGTTTCTACCAAGTTTCAAGTCAATCCGACTCAATATGACGTCATACGGGCCCGTCAAAGTTGAAATTCCGCGCGCGCGTCAATGGCGATATACAGTGCAACAATGCCAAAAAACCGCCAAATTTAAATCCGATTTTACTCGTCAGGATGGACGGTGACCCCCCATTTTCTTTACATATTTTGAAAGCTGATGAGTTGTACATATCATTTCATGGGTTGGCGATACTGAAAAAATGATTAAAAGATATCAAATTTCTTTAAAAAGTAAAAAAAGTAAATTTTCAAAATGACGTCATCAAAATTCAAGTTCACTCGAGTGTATCTCACTTATCCTTTGCCGAGTTTCACCTTACTTTCAGTATGTTGTAGATTATTTAATGTTCTTTCATATTTATAATTACAAGGTTTTGATTGGATGACGTCATCACCTCGTAAAAATGGATTGAAAGTATCCTTGTAAAATTTGACCAGTTTACGTGTTATCTCTATGGGAGAGCAGTTTTTCTGGAAGTGAAAATTGACATGACTATCTTTTTCGAGCACTAGCTCACTTATGCTTCGGTGATTTTTTCCCAGATTTTAATATGTTGTAGCTGAGACTTTGGGCTATCGTAAGTGTGCCCTTCGTTTTTTCATACGATGTCGGGATCACGTCAAAAAAGTTACTTGAATTTAAAGTTTATCTTCGATGTATTGAAATATTTCTTTCTTTTTGCAACGTTATGTGCAATAACTCAAGAAAAACATACCCTATCACCACCATATTTTGCACATGTTTAGTTCATGTCACGAACACTATTTCATAAAATAACAACGACTTGATCAGACGCCATCTTGGGTATGTAAATTAGGGTCAAAGGTCATAGATGTTTCATCCTGTATCTTGGTGAATACATGTCCTATCTTTCCCATATTTTGCACACGTAAAGACCATGTTACAGGGATCATTTCATAAAATTACCACTTTTTGCTCAGATGCCATCTTGTCTGTGCAAAGTGGGGTCAAAGGTCATATTTTCTATTTTCGCTATGACGTGTTATCTCTATGGGAGGGAATTTTTTAGATGTGAAAATTGACATGACTCTCTTTATCGAGCACTATCTTACTTATGCTTCGGTGAATTTCTCTCAGATTTTAGTATGTTGTAGCTGAGACTTTGCACTATCACGACTCGAATCATTGATTAAAAAAGAAATCGGATCACCTTAATTTGTCAGTGATGACAAATTACAATCTCTAGTTACCTTTTTGAATGTCGATCTCGATGATCATTCCAATTCAGTCGAACTTGAATGACCGGATCGTTAAATCGAACGCAAATCTGATGTAATTGGGCAGGATAACCTAGAGTAAAACTTTAGCACTTTAACCTGGCCTTTGACTGTTGATCTTTCACCCTATGACCATAAAATTCAAGAGAATCACTGTCAGGCAGAACATGCATATAAATATGTACTAAGTTTCATGATGATATTCCTATTTTGAGCCACTTCCGAAATATGGAGGAGGATGTGAAATTTAGCATTTTCACTTGACCTTTGACCTTTTGGCAAGAAAAAAACAAAACTTTCCCACATTCTCTATTGGTTATACAGTATACATTTAGTTTCCAAGAAAAAGCCTGCAGGCATTACATACTTATGAGGGAAATAGTAAAATTTCTAAAGGAGTTGACCTTTACCTTTGAGCCTTGACCTTTAACCCCATGATCCCAAATTCACTAGATAACTGCCAGTCAGTACATGCATATGTACTAAGTTCCATGAAGATACCTTGAACCATTTCCAAGGTATGGAGAAAAAATGATAATTTAGCATTTTCACTTGACCTTTGACAGTTGATCTCATGTGTACGTGTATACACTAAGTTTGAAGAAAATACCTTCAGACAATGCACAGATATGGGGGAAATAGTGAAATTGTGATAATTTGATCTTTGACCTTTGACCTTGAGCATGTGCACCCAAAAGTTGCTAGGCACAACATCGCTCACTCATACATGTACATGCGAAGTTTCATTAGGCTATCTCAAACAGTTTTTAGTTACGCTGTCCAAATTTGATTACGGACAAAAGGACAGGCGGACGGAAGGAATGACGGACTGACGGACGGACAACCCGAAAACAATGCCTCCGGCGACACTTCGTGGCCGAGACATATAAAGGAAGAAGGACACAGTGTATCATTAATTGGGGCAATTTACATTTTCATAATAGCGTATGCAGTAGATATTTAGATTCCTTCTGAGTTGGAAAAACAAACTTTACGACAGGAAATGTGACGAGCAAAATTCTAATGTGTTACACGTAGCCTGGTGCAGGGACAGAATCATGAATGTGTTTGATCGGAATTTATTGACTTCACATCAAGGCTCAGTTTACACATCACAGCAGGTTCTTTTATCAAAACACATTGAACGTGTCGGGAATATTATCTCTGTCATGAAATATCATGGCATATAGACAAATAAGTTTCATTTAAATTAGATTGATACACGTGTATAACCATGCAACCTGGCCCATACTGTGCCTCCCGTGCATTACTTAAGTCTCTTCGGGGTTTGGGGTTCTATGAGTCGACCTTTGCGCGCGCCACTGTGCAAGACACCGTTATTACTTCTTCGCACTGAATGACGAGTATGCAATTAGTATGCAATCTCTTTAGTGTCCACACTCAGTTACGAGTATTCATCGCTACTGTTACTTCATCAATTTTGACCTCGAACATTCCATTCTAGCCTCCCTTTCTTTCCCTCTTCCCTCTCTCTTTCTCTGTTCTCTATTAAACCCCTCATTACTCACTCTTTTGAGTAGGACCCGATGTTCCTTCGACATTGCTAACAGCCAATGACCAATGAACACTTTTTGTTCGCGAATATAAACTTATCGATGTATAGATCGACAAACAGCATGGGAATGTAGACAACGGTCCTTCGATTTTCAGATGTGAAGAGTAAATAGTAACAGCCCTTTTTATAGACTCAACGTTGTAACTGCTTGTAGACAACATTACAATACGAGAAAGAAAGGAACACCATTACTTCATCACAATCATACCCACTACTCATTATTTGTTTGACGTATTTGACAAAATCAAATACAATGGATACAGAGACGATTATAACACACTGTATTCTGTATCGCCAGTTTATGGCGCCATTGTTTCCAAATGCTTACAATGATATCACTGTCACTTCAACCAAGCCCAAATCTCCGAAACGTCTAAAATGTTATTATTTCAGGAGTAATGCAGAATATTTTCATTTACCAGACTGTTTACGCTTAAATCAAATACATCTATGAAACATTTGACGTTTCCCTGATGGCCATCCCGTTTTCCTTGGAAGATGAGAAGGCCGTTGGAGGCTTTGTTAGAATGCATGACTTAGTATGGATGCAGATAGGGAGATTATTGGCATGATCACGATCGATTGAAAAAAAAAGAATTTGACACGGTTTACCATTAGATACTTCTGGATAAATTACGACTGCATGGGCGAGATGACCATGCTTGTGAATGGATTGGAAGCTACTTAAAGGGAAAGTCCAGGCGATTTTCATAATTCCACATCATGATGTAAATAACTCGCCACCTCCATGTTTAGATTTGAGAAATTAATTGTGGTTCTCGAGCAGAGAAACCAATACATTGAAACCCAAACAAATTATACTGAACAAAGTCGCAATTTCACCATAAAATAAGAATGCATGAGTGGAGCTCACCATAACAATACATGGGTAGGAGGCTCACATGTTGCAGAAGTGTACATGCAATCCATTACAATACCGTTTGCTTAACAACGTCACCTGTGTAGAATTTATGCATGTTTTCTTCTTTTGCTCTGCTTCTTCGAGTCCCCAACTCGTGCATTCTTATGGTGAGGCTGCTATGTCATCATCCTTATTCATTGTGATTGTTATAAAGTTTGAAAACAGTCTTATTCCTTATCCCAATCACTAAGAATTCTGAAACTCTGCACAGAGTATTTTTGGGTGCTTTGGATGCTTTCACAGGTGTTAATTGACGGTTCAGTCTGGTCATCTGGTCGCTACGCAGTTTCATTCTTTGTTTGAACAGGATTGATGAATCCCATAAATTGTTACGTAAATAAGCATTTGCTCTGAAACGAATGAAGTGCCCCTAACCGACTGAGAAAAAGTACCAATGTGCCACGAGCTGTAACTCTGAACTGGCTTATAGGACCGCTGCTGTTCATGCTATAGGACCTAATACCTCCCAAAATATCTTAAAAAGTGCCGTGTGTCATTATGCACGCGATATTTGCATATTATTATGACTCCGATAAAACATTAGAGGATATTGAGAGTAAAGTAAATGCTGATTTGATAAATATCTCAGCAGTTTTCGTGTAATCGCTTGCCATTAAACACAGAGAAATGAGAAGTTATGTTAATTGGATCCTAAAAAGAACAAAAGGTAAAATTATTGATTTTTTTATATTAATGATGTGAGAATAAAACATGTCTCATGAGTGTAAATACCTTGTTGTGCATATTGACAGTTATGTAAGCTGGGATTAACATGTTGAATACATCATGGTAAATGTACGCTGAAAACTATGTATTCGTAAGAATAAGACATTCTATTTCTCAAAAATAGGCATTGCTCTTTTACAAGAAAATTGCACAAAGTAAACTGGACTATTGCGATGTCGTTTGGAATAATACTAAGAAATAAAAACGGTCAACCAGAAAGTTCCAGGAAAATCCGGGGGGGGGGGGGGATCGTCCGCCATTTCCCCCTCCCCCGATATTTCCATGGAAATGTCTGTTTGAGAAGTCACACTTTCTTCTAAACGTTTGTGTTATTTCATTTCATTTCATCAATATTCTTATTTTCTCATTTTTACAATTTTATTGCTATGATAATGAGAACACCACAAAGCGCGAAATTAACAACTCGCGAAAATATCGATACCGATCAACTGTCCATTCGCAAAATATCTCAAAGCAAAAATATCAGCGTGATCGATCATTAGTATACTACGGCGTAAATAATTACCTAAAAGCAATGATTTCAACTGGGAAATCAACTAGTTTGTTTGTTGATTTTGAAATTTACACATGATCAAATCAACCGCTGGCTTAGGGCAACTTTCAAGAACAGCAGTTTTGGCCTTACTGGATATAACGTCATTTTAACAGAAAATTTCCTTGCTTCATTTTTTGTGGCGAATTTCTCCTTGAGAGAATTTGTTCCACGTTGTGCGCGAATGTACCAGGAATAGAGGGTATCGTATTTTCCTAACAAATAAATAGACAAAGTCCTTCAGGGGGATTCCTTTCCATTCCCCTCACATAAATTTAGGAGTACCTGCATACATTAATCCCACGGATGTCAAATCTATTGCCAGTCATTTGTCATCAGGCTACCACTAACTTTTCGACTGAAAAGGCCAATGACAGATCGCTTTCATTATTTTGTTATCTATACTGAAAAGTCTTTTTTTTTTCTCTCTCTCTCAACTAAAGCGGTTATTTAGCCTAAGATGGCTCGTTCCACTAACAGGACAAGGGATTCGCTCAAAAGTTTGTCCCAATCCTATTGTAACATCATAACAATCCCCATGTAGACTTTTCATATTAATCAAAAACTCATGTCGTCAGCGCAAGTTACCTTCTGCTTCACAGATAGTATCACAGAACGACGAACTTGGAATACTTAGCAACATGTTAACCCTTTGACTTATTAGAAGATAAGGTCTGTACTCAAAATTCCGAATAAAATGGAAAGTCAAAATAAAGGAGTGCTCCCTAGACACAACCTGAAATGAAGATCACAAACTAGACGTGAGAAAATGGTGCAAGGGATTGGCTCCTTAAAAAAAAAAAAGATAGCGAAACATTGACGACACCAATCAATGTTCACTTTCATGCTTTCACCTCCCCCATCGATAGACCCTGCAGGATAGCATCTCATTCCGGATCTCATTATCGTCATATTATGTCTCTCAGTGTCCAATCTCTACGACGTATACTCAGTGTATGCAACTTGTACGCAACACTTCACACAATAGAAAAATCAGAAGTGATAGCGTGAAGAGTTCGAGAGTTCGAGAGAGAGAGAGAGGATGGAGGAAGAGAAAACAAGTTGTATGTATCAATAAATGTACGAAATCACTGGAAACATCGTACAGTGAAGTGAAGGTGAATATAATAAGAACGGCCTCATGTAAATACACACTTTGTCACGATAGATATGAGCTTTGTCGAGGATAGTGTTCAGAGCAGAATAATCAGGTTCTGTGGTAGGTTCCCATAACGTATACAAGATATGTTTTCAACGTGATTGCACAACGAACGTGAATGCGTTATAAGATCGGTTTAAAGAGTAATTTTATTAGTGCATTTCCGCTCCATGAAACACACAGAATCTTAAAATATCGACATGTTTTCAGGCAGCAGTGATATTTCAATAAAAAATTTGTTACCACTAAAATATCTAGGAAAATTATGTGAAGCAGTTTCATCATGATTTATTAACCTACGATTTCCTAACTTGCCTTCAAATCGAAGGAGAATAATTAAGTTTGCACACCAAATACCGGTTGTGTTGCAAATGAAGCCTTCGATTGCAATGATGACCATTTCCTACGCAGACGCACACACACATAGACACCCACAATGTACCTCTTGCTCGTCCATACCTCATACACATCACGCTACACAAAACTATATGCGTAAAACCATTCATAAAGCTCAAAGTGAGCGGGATCATTCAACCAACGACCAATGTGTGACATGGGATGCTGCACCTGATCTACCTGCTATGATGTTCATTTATAATGATGTTGTTACATAGCTTACCATGGCATCGTATCCAACGATGTTCATAAAATGCGAGGTAGCTTCACCTTTGTAGATGAAAAACCACATCGTTCCTTGGAACTGATCACCGCCATCGAGCAGCACCACATTGTCTACTTGGCGTCTTATTTCATTGATCTTCGTGACTCTCCTAGCGACCCCTCCGAAGCACTCCTGGTCAGCCGCTTCCTCTGGGCTACATTCCGAGCCGTACCGGTTGAACTGCTCGAACCTAGCGTGGACGTCGTTTGTGTGTAGGACTGTGAGCTCGAACTCGGCTTGGCATAGCGATGTCCATATCACCAACGGAGAGACCAAACGAAATAAGGTTGACAATCTATTAATCTCCATAGCCACAGCTTATGTGAAGAATCGCCTCTCTGAACCAAGAAAGCAATTTAGTTGCAAACTTTTTAAATATCCTCCGCGAATCTTTTTACGTATGACGAGACACGGCACGTCTACCATTCGTCTCGCAGTCAAAGAGCAATCAGCAAAATTAACATTCAGAACTTAAACAGCAGTGGATGTCCATCATCTGAGACCATCTTCCTCTATGCTTGCAGCTGACCAAAGTTCGGCGTATAGCTCCATGTAATGATCAACATCAAATATTTGTCATCAGTCCCTTGTCAAACCTAACGTAGCACAATACACACACAAAAAAAGAGTATACCGCTTTGTCAAGACATGTTGCTCAGCCACGTAAACCATCACTGGAGCAACTTCTGTTATTTTCACCTTCAAAGCAAATCTCTTCAATTCATTTGTTCATACACGCTGTGGAAGAAGCTTCCACTCCTGATGTCAAGGCAATGCACTGCACCGGAATCAAAACTGTTCCGAATTGCTCGACCTCATTCCGCTGCAGGTCTTTAGTGGCTGTTTACCGCTCCACTGTGTACGGGCTTAGTGTCTGGTATTCACAATGTAATCCCTTTATCCTTCTTCAGGGTCGACTATCATTGTCTTCCAAATACAATCGCCTATCACCCCCGTTATCTGCACATCCCCTTCAGTGTCACCGTTAGCATTACCTTCGATCTGGCGGACGACAGTGGGTGCGTTGGTGCTTATTGTGTGTGACCCGCCAAACTACACCGCCAGACCGACACTGAACGAAAAAACTCATTTCATAACGCCGCCCTCAAGTGGCAATGTCCATGGCAGTCTTTCCTTTCAATAACATGAGCAGGTTCCTGTTTAATAGATCTACTGATGTCATCTATATTACAACTCATAACCATGTATATCAAGAGCTGTGATGCTCCATACCACACAAAATAGTGCTTATTTACGTCAATGTAGAGCAATTTGTCAATCAACTGCAATAAAAACAATTATGGTCACATGGTTTCCAAGCGGAGAGAGCAATGCTACCCTGTGTGGAAATAGGGGATTACATCAGATCTTACACCAGATCAGATTAGAAAACCAGCCAAACCTGATGATTTTCATTCATTTTGCTCCTCCTCACACATGGTCACAGTAGTAGGTTTCTATTGAATACGCCTACGAGTCTATCGAATTTTAGATAACAACCTGAATTTAATTGTCTTGAACCATTGTCAAATCGCTCATGTATAACCTCAATTACGTAATCTTCATTGATTCGTCTTCCTGCGCTGCAATTTAGTGATTTCGAGGGTTACCATTCTTTATCACAGAATGCAGACGTGAAACCACTATTCATCAGTAATTGTCATGATACTTACTATTCAACGCGTATTTCCCTTCCAGTTATAAAAATTACGAATAGCTTGGTAGGAATCCACTGATACAAAAATTCTAAATTGCACACTCACTTCTTTACCCCAGCCACCTCCCTGCCCCATCTAGGAAAGAGCTGAAATCTATCTAAAGCTCGCTTTAACTTGTCGAATACTCGACAGTGAGACAGACATATGGCGGTAGACATTGCAATTAACTCCTGTCATCGCGTTCATACTAAAACTCGTTTGTTTATCATCAGCAACTTTGCAAAATGGGATCTTGAATTGCACACAATATCTTAAGTTGATCATCTAAAGATAGATAGGTGGACCGGACACAGTAGACACGTATAGCTCGTCATGCACCTTTCTGTCAAAGATATCACAAAAGCGTTATAATACTGTAATGCTTTCCTGCTTTGATCTCATCACCACCGCCGACAGCCAATCTGGATAAAAACAAGACGGTGCTTTCAGAAATCTAAATACTATACGTACATGCGCAGTTGTAGTATATAATATTATGAGAAATCATCGTTCAAGCAAATTCAAAGGAAATATTTGTGCAGGTTTGTTATGATCTATCCCCCCAAATTTTTTCGCACATTTGTTTTATTGTAAATAGACAGCAAATTTTGACGTGTATGTCTTACCATTAAGCAACGTCACATATGCGCGTTCACACGTGTCCACTTCAGTAATTGCCAATTTTGTGACCAAAACAATGCCATGTTTTGGGGTTATCTGCTCCTCATCATTGGTTTGTATTCCAATTTAGTTGAGTCTGAAAAGGCACCTCAGCCAAATAAGACCGAAATGAGGGAAACGACTCGCGAAGGCGACATTGATAGTCTGCAGTCCAGTGCAGAGAATGCCAGTATGTGCAGATCGCGTTCCGATAGACGAGAGCACAATGATTACTAGTGCATGCAACAACACGCGCACACGACAAAATATGCGCATTAGGAATGTCAGTACATTATCGAGCACTGGATTTCTTTTGCATTTTAACACTGTCTTTTTCTCTGGTCACCATGGTTTGCGGGCACCTCACCCAGGGGTAGAAGAGGTCATTTGGTATCTTTTACACTTACAGAACTAAGATTCTTACTAGTGAATGCAGCCTGTGAAGGTATTAGGCTCTATTTTACAAGAGGTTGTTTACAGAGAAACTACTAACGTGACCTGCCGTAATTGTAACATGACTGTGGAGGCAACAGTGAACATTCGATCACTTTCCTCAAAAAAGTGAAGGTGGACACCAACAAATCACGTAAATAAAAAGAGCTGTAGCTTTGGACTAATAATGAAGGGTTTTCTGAGATCCCGTCATCACTGCCGCCACCTGATTATGTGTATCTTACCGAGCACATTGTGCAGATGCTTGGACAATGACGATTGCGTAATCATGCACCATCACTGACAAAAGAACCGTTTCCCGGTTCGCTCTTGGATGAGATGCCTTAAGACTCAACTGCTCTTGAATAAACACCCCGGCAACGACGATGGGGAGCAGCAAACCTCAAAGCATGGACCTACTACACATGGACTACTGAACGGAGATCTTTTTTTTTTTGTTCCCCTCATCATCGCCGCCACCTGATTATTTACATGATCTCAATGAGTACATTCAGATGTTTGGACAATGACAATTGCGTAATCACGCATCGTCACTGACAAAAGAACCGTTTCCTTCATTTAGACCTTATTTGGCTGAGGTACCTTTTCAGACTCTACTGCCTTTAAATAAGCACCAATTATGGGGAGCAGCAAACGTCATAGTACATGTATGTCAAAATGTGTCACAAAATGAGTTATTACGGAAGTGACACTTGTGGACACGCATGTCACGTTACTTAATGGTGAGACATAGATGTTATCTACCGTTACTGTCCATGTTTTCTTTGAAACAATGTGCGAAAGATAGGAAAAATCAGATTACAAATCACAGTGAACTTGCCAAAATATTTGCTTTCTCTCAAAAAGTACGTGCATTTCGCAAATGAAATTGGCTGAGCGATGATTTCCAAATTCACACTTCAACTGCACTTGCATTTTTTGTTGTTGATTTGATAGAGTTATTATCTCTACGCATACAGTTTTTAGATTTCTCAAAGTGCCGTTTTGTTTTCATCCAGGCTGACAGTCGGCGGTGGTGATGAAATCAAAGCACGAAAGCATGCACAAAATGTTATTGTGACGCTTTTGATAGAAACAGGTGTTTGAATCAATTAAGGAGCGATGTATGTCCATGTGTGGTAGGTCCATGCTCAAAGCATGACTTAGACCCCGTTTACAGTGCGAGGCTCGGCCGCGGCTCGGCCCAGCCCCGCTTCAGTGTAAACGCGCAAAAGGCCAAATGCGAGGCTAGCCTCGCATTTGGCCTCGCTCTGGAGGTGGTCTCGAAGAGAATTTTTTTTTTTTCTGTCACACAATCGGTAAGTACTGTAGTGGACATCTTGTGGATACACATGTAACGTTGCTGTTAATGGTAATACTAGTGTCGTCCATTTCTTCCATATTTTTGTTTACAATGAAACAATATGCGAAAATGGGAAAATTAGATTACAAATCATAATCAACCAGCAAAAATATTAGTTTTCTGTTGTAAAATATGTGCATTTCGCAAATTAAATTACTTTAGCGATGATTTTCAATATACACTACAACTGCACATGCATTTTCTCGGTTTTAGAGTTATCATCAGAGCATCATGTATTTTTTAGATTTCTCAAAGAGCCATCTTGTTTTCATCTAGGCTGGCTGTCGGAGATCAAATGTTTTTGTGACACTTTTTTTTTTTTAATTTAAGAAACAGGTGTATGAATAATCAACAAGCGATGAAAGTCCATGTGTAGTAGTCTATGGTCAAAATAGGCCTTGTATTAAGCCAAACAAAAATGATTTGTCTAAAAATAAGAATTATATTACGCTATCTTTTTCGACACAAGGAATATCATTAACATAATTTTTAGGGAACTTTCGCAAGCACGACGCGGCCGGTAGTTGAGCGTGCCGTGTGCAAATTTGCTTCTGCGCATGCTCAAATACGAAAAACCTCCCGGCCGCGCCGGGGGGAAAACGAGAACGGTTTTCGGTTGAAATAGCGTCCGGTCCCGATGTTGGGCACGATTGAGCAGCCAGCCTATAAGCGATCTTCTCGCTATGGCTCCGTCTTCACAGAAAGGCGAAACTGCTTAAAATGGGGACGGGAGTCCGAGGGTGGGGACTGTACCCGCTGATTGCTTCCGCGTCCTCTCGGTCTTCCCGTTGTGTTGCGAAATTTCCCTAATTCATCAAGAAAAATACAGGTACGAATCAGAGGAATTCTGCTATTTCCTACCAAAACGCACTGCTTTCTGTTTAAACATCTCTCCATGACAATCAGGCATGGCTGACAATCGGTCTTGTCAAAGTGCACTGTCAATAGACTGGCTTGGAATCACCATTCTTTAGACACCCAAACAGGTTCGAAAACTCACGTATTCATTGTATCACACTATGAACCTATCATATCCAGTTTTTAA
This sequence comes from Diadema setosum, assembly GCF_964275005.1. NCBI lineage: Eukaryota > Metazoa > Echinodermata > Echinoidea > Diadematoida > Diadematidae > Diadema > Diadema setosum. The sequence goes on along the minus strand of NC_092703.1, from coordinate 17,610,860 downwards.
ACCAGGGAGGTGTCGTGAAGGCGTGGAATTTCTTCCCAATTTATGCAAATTTATGCGCATAGGTTCTACAGTATAACAACTGAATGCTCAGCATTCAACTGGCTTTGATTTTCACGCTCCAAGCCGCTCTTCCATCGTATCCAGTTTTGATTATGTAGACCGAAGAAGAGGTCCTTGATTTTGACAGTTTTGGATAAGCTGTATTTCAAAAGGAAATGTTGGTTTCCTGTATGGAACGTAATGGTAATATGTCGCGGCACGAATTCTTTCAGGTTTTCTTCAAATATTTTTGTTTATCAGTACCGCAGGACTGAAAAACGAAAACGAAAACAAAAACAAACAAACAAACAAACAAACAAACAAACAAACAAACAGACAGACAAGCCCGGAATATCAATATCGAAAAAAAAAACAACAACAACATTTAACCATCTTGGGGAACATTCGCGGTTGTGCAGTTTTGCGCGGCAGGTTTAGTACCTGAATGTGAAATCTTTCGGATAAAGTGATTGGCTATAATGCGTGTTTCTGCGTGTTTCATAGCATTTTACAGTTGAAGAAGTACTTTTTCTTGTACTGAATTTCGTTCGCATGTTCTGTGATCTACACACTAAATAAGTGCTGCCAAAAACATTGAAATGGACAGCGAACTGCTGCTCGTTCGGTTTTTCGCTGATGCATACTTCAACAGAAAATACTGTCTTTTGTCAAAGCAATTCATCAGCACCTGCTATAGACCGCACAACATCTCCGCAACACGGAGCATAGGTACAAAGGAGAGATTTTTGTTTCTTCTCCTTCTCTAACATCTCCCTGGTATGATATAGACTTTCACTTAAAAACAACAACCAAACAGAACGTATGCACTTGTCTTCAACCATTCAAGACACTTGACCAGTTTCTGTAGAAGTGCAGGAGTTTTTGTTGTTGCTTTTTTTTATGTTGAAACCATAAATTGGGCTTTAATGGCAATGCCCCTCATTTGCCAGGAGGCGAGACGAAACCAATTTCGTCTGCAGTCAGCCCTGTGTATAAGATCGTCACGTGTCAGATCAGGGACCGTGGTCAGATGCAGGGGTCGCGGAACCGGGAGGCTAAACCCCCACATACACACCACACGTTTGGTCTGTAAGAAAAAAAATAAGAAAAATAAGAAAAACATAATTTGGGGAAAAAATTCCAACACCCGTGACTTTCCTGAAGGCCCCGTCCTTAGTAGATTCTAAGCGGGAGTGACCCCACCTTGACACCCCTTGTTTCATGGCCCCCAGGATACCGGGTAATGAAATGTGATGTATGTTTGAAACTATTAATTTCTTTGTTATTTCTTGTTTGTCTGTTTGTTTTTTAGATCAAGGTGTCTTCCTCTCTATAGGCTACGACAAACTGCAAGTACAGTGTACTGCTTTGACGCCACATTAAACTGTAAAAGGTCTGTAAAACGAACTGACAGTATTTTCTACTATGAGTACTATTAGTACTGTATGACCCCTACTCAAACCCCTTCCTCTATTACTGAAGACTTCAATCTATCTATCTATCAATAACTTTGTTGGATTACCACTTCAATAGTCCGTCCTTTTGAACTCCTCCTATCCTCAATTATTAATAAGTCCAAGAAACCACATTTTATAATTCACTGTCCGTGTTCAATAAGAAAATAAGATACCATCTATGTTGTCTCCATATAGTATAATTGTTTGCTTCAAAAGCGTCTTACTTTCTACATTCCAAATGTGTACGATTCTTAAATCAGCAACACACTATTAAAGATACCACTTTCAGTTTTTCCGTTTCTCAAATTGGCAAATTTCAGTAAATTTCTTTCTGATTTTGTGGCAAATTAACAAATTTGATCAGTCTCCTGGTCTTTACATAATCTCGTAAAATATGCAGTGAATTAAAAAGTGCCAGACTAAGGATAACAAAATAATCTATGCAGTGACATTCCCTACGGACTAAATGGGTCAAGAGAGCAGCTGGAATGTGTGGCAGATCACGAGCCTGTAATCCTCTTGTGGCAAAAGGTCTCTAAAGTGAAATCTAATGATGACCTATCTGACATCACATCAAGCTACAACAGACAAAACATGTAACTGACAAAATTTGACACTCAGCATACTTTCTTCGTGTTTATTTCAGACAAAGTGGAAAATTGCAAAATGGTTTTAAATAATGCATACAAAAGTTCACACAACCCTGAATAATTAATATATTATGTGTACATATGCAAAAATTTTGTGAAAGAAAACAAATACATTCAAGCTCTCCATTCCTGAATTTTATATATTATTGATAAATATATGTATGACTTTTCTTTAATACACTTCAGGAATATAATGAAATGGTATTTGATGAGATGATACATTACTTCTTGCAGTACATACCTGACTCACATCTCATAATATTTGTTGATTTTACAATTGCATCATATGCTCATGTTCACTTCAGCTGTCTATGTGACATATCATTTAGTCAATAGGGAGTAAACCAACGTCAGTGGAAGCTCTGACAAAACCTTAAACACAATCCTCACACAACAAAAGTCAAGAATTTCACTCCAGTCCAAATGAATTCAATTTAGAGAAGGTTAACTCTACAACTGTTCCATTTTCAGGAGTTGGTTTGACAAAATACTTTAGAATCTGTGATGAAAGCACTCACAATCACATGTATATCATATAACCCGTTGGGAACCATTTGCCTACACACACTGTTACCTTACGCTGATGAGGGAATGATGATTTTCTACCTGGGAAAAAAACAAACAAACAAACACCCTGCACTCCTTTCTGTGACCCAATCTATTGTGAATAGAGACATAATCTCCCTTACAGACTTGGCTATGAGCTCTCTGTGAGTGCGCTGAAAATGACACGACCGCTCACGCATCTGACACTCATGATGGTCAGATGCTAGTTTGTAGATGAAAGTAAAAATTCATGTTGCAAACCTTTGTTCATTTGACCATTTTGTTACAAGAGAGAAAGAGATAAAAGTTGACAAGTGTAGCTAGAAGGGAGACGTGGAAATGTGCTAAGGACAAACTTCACATGCTGACAAAAAAAAAAGAAGAAAATTTGAAATGACTGTGTTCACAAATTTTGACATTCATTAGGAAACATTGTTAACATAGTCTCTCTCTCTTTTTAGAGTACAAAAGATCAGTTCAGTAATGCACAAGTCTGTACCACTTCAGTCAACGAATGCCTATTCTTATCAGCACTTTCCTCTTTGACAGACATTTGTCATTATCATGTTTTCATTCTTATTGCTTCAATTATTGTTGTCATGAATAACCTATTATGAATGTTATTCTTATTATTCCTGTTGTTGTTCTGATTATTATTATTATTCATTATCATTATTATTATCATCATAAGTACTCTGGTTTGGTCAACACATGAGTACACATAGCAAAGAAAATAGTTGCAGTACATGGAGACAATAAATGATTACACTCCCCTGGTATCTTAAATGTATGAAAACACAGTGCTATATGAATTCACAAAGGTAGTTTGAATTTAGTCCATGGATTATGCTCACTTTGTCGTCATAAATGTGTGTCAAAGATCGTGTATGCTGACAGATATAAGATAATTAATATGCACTGATATGTGTGTGTGAAAGGTATGACTATTTGGTGCTTGTTTTAGTCAATGGACTAAATTCAAACCATTGATTTGATTTTTAAGTGCCTTTGTAAATTTGGGCCATAGTGTTCACTCACTGCTATAAAACTACTGGCTGACTTAAAGCAATGTATATACACTCATCATTTTTTCTGGTATCGCCATCAATGACTTAAACTTGGAGCAATATGCCAAATTTAATTCTTGAGTCAAGTTTGATCAAATACTGCTTGAGCCTTTGTTCAACTTGAGCACAGGGTTTTACCAGAGAAAACTGTTGCTCTATATCCTTTCAGCTAAAGAGCAGTATTCTGCCACATGATACATGCTTTGAACTCCTTTTCACTGCTCAGCATGCATGGATTGTATAGTCAATCCTGCCGATGTTGAGCTTTTAACCCGCTGAGGATGGACTGATTTTGCTACAACACGCATTTCCCATGGACACCTGCCCGATTATACAATGTATTTGGGACTCATCCTCAACAGGTTAACAATCACTGAAAATACAATGTGACACCCTACATCCCTTTTATAGAAGGCATTCTCAGCTATATGAGGCAAGTTAATGGTAAAATTAAAATGCATACTTTACTCTTCAATCACTTTCTCCATTCAAATAGATTACACACAGGTCATACCACATAACCTAAGTGTTCATCACATTGCCTACATCACACTGCAAGAACCAGCCACCAATGGTGACCAACCTTCACATACTCGCCCCTATTTGCTACAAAACTGCATGGTTACAGAAGAATTCCCATAGTTTATGCGAAAAATGTGCAGACTCATGGCCAAAGTTGTGAGTGATGCTCGTTATCAAGAATGTTCAGGTTGTTACAGTCCCTTCCCGCTTACTCGGGAAGGGTTGGGAAATAAGTTTTTATCCTGCTTAAAGTGGGGCTTCCGTTTTTCAAATGGTGAATGGCACAGACTCGAGCAAGTCACCCCACATGAAACCCACTGTGTACATTACACTACACCAAGCACAGTTATCACACCAACTGATATCAACGGCAATATGTACACATGTGCTACAACTCCAACACAAAACAGCAGTAAAAAAATGGAGTGCAAGTGTGAGGAGAAGCTGTACCACTGGCACAATGCCACCCTATTGTGTAGTCCCATAAACTATTTCCTACTGGCAATTAAGCAAATGTTCTGGCTGTGCAACTGACAGAATCTACCTGGATTTGATTGAAAAATAACAACTGTGGCAGGGAAACAACATTCCTGTGATTATTTTTCTGGCTTTAGTTATCCTCTTTAGACATTAATGACAAACAATAATGTGTTTACGCCAAAGTAATTGTCCCAATTGCACTATGGGAAGTGGGTTGTGGTAAAAAACAAAACCACATAAATAATTTGTTCCTATTAGAGTGGTTCCTGATTATTGGGTGAGCACTGTAGAAGTTCAAGGCTGCAATTCTACACAATGAGCAGTAGGATGAAATTCTGAGAAACAATGCATTCCACTTTAACAATAGGAAATATTGGCAGACTTGTATTAGGGGGTTACAAGCTTTGTATTGCCTTCTTGACAAATGTGTGTACTTGTCTTCAACTCATGCAATATAGTCCTAGCTCTGGCAATACCTTGCAGTGTCCCCATCTGGCATCAAGGTCAGCCAGTATTTGGTAATCATCATTTTTCCTGCACTTACTACTGCACACATCACAAAGCCTTTCTGACAGATTTGATGGTAAATATAAGAATTTAAACTTGTTTATCTCAGTTTTGATGAAGCATAATTCTGAAATCTGTAATCAAGTTCAAGTTTCAGATTCTGGCTATTTTAAATGGACAAGTATTTTACCTAAAACATTTAAAACAAACAAACAAACCCCAAAACATCTATTGAAGTAGTAACCATTAAGACCTTCAATGCATACTCCCCACTCACCAGTAATAAAAGTCATTTAATGGCACTATTGGTAGTACTGTTTACTTACCTATACCTGTACATCATTAGAATTACTGATTTTGAATACAACACTTTCAGAGGCCACGTATTGTTACTTATAAATATGTCCATATAAAAACAAAAAAACGAGCAACATCACTTCAAATGTTGAAAGCATTTTTTTGTTGTTTATTATCATTTTTTTTTTTGTGCTAATTGTACCCCAAAGACAAGGTCTTTTGCCTTTAATACATGTTAGTTATGCTTTGTGCTGATGCCCTGACAAATGTTAAACTAGAAATGTCGCTTTGGCGACTGGTATGCCTCCGCCATAATGCATGATTTTCCCAATAGGTCTAGATAGTACATGTGGACAATGAGTGATTACATTTTCACAAAATTGGCAAAATATTGAAATGACAAGTTTGTCACAAATGTGTTGAATGTTCACCTTCCTTGACCTAGGTTTAATTGGATGAATAGGAGAGCATGTATCTAGGGATTTAAGGACTTTAACTCGACTTTGACCCATTCATACATTTAGGCATTGAGTAATTTTCAAGGTACAGGTGTGGAGAAAAAGTGCAATTTCTGAATTGAATAGTAAATTGTTACCATTTTCATCTGGCCCTTGACCCTAAAATTCATAAGATAATCACTTTCAGGTAGAACATGCATAATATGTACTAAGTTTCAAGATAACTTGAGCCACTTCCGAGATATGGAGGAAAAAGTTAGTTCAGCACTTTCACTTGATCTTTGACCTTTTGACCTTTGAGGCAAAAAGAGAAGAAAAAAAAAAACTTTCCAGAGAATTTCTATTAGGTTACACATGTATGCATACACCAAGTGTAAAAAAAAAAATAACCCTGCTGGCATTGCATGATAGGAGGGAAATAGTAAAATTTTGAAGTGTTGCACTTGACCTTTGACCCTTGACCTTTGACCCCATGAACCCTACATTCTCTAGATAATCACTTCCAGTCAGTATATGTATATACTATGTTTCATGAAGATACCTTGAACAGTTTTCCAAGGTATGGAGAAAAAAAAAAGTTTTAATATTTTTACTTGACCTTTTGACCTTTGACCTCATGACCCAAACTTTCACCAGAGAATCTTAATTGGGTAATACATGTATACACTAAGTTTCAAGAAAATATCTTCAGGCATTCAATAGATATGGTGGAAATAGTGAAATTTTATGTATTTGACCTTGACCTTTTGACCTTTGACCTTGAGCATGTGCACCCAAAAGTTGATAGGCACAACTTCACCCCCTAATACACATACATGCCAAGCTTCATTAGGATACCTCAACAGGTTCTGATAGTTACCTTGTCCACAAAATTCATTACGGACGGACGGAAGGACGGACGGACAACCCGAAAACATAATGCCTCCGGCACCACTTCGTGGCGGAGGCATAAAAACTGAGCTGCCCCAAAGAAATGAACCCATCAAAAACATGTTTCACATCTACTTTACCTCATTCCCTAAAATGGAAGCTATATTGTAAATGTTCTCTTTTTTTTTTGTTCTTGATTTCTTGGCAATAGCACCTTATTTGAATGACATTTTTCTCTCTCGACACTGGTTACACATGTAGTCAGGCAGCATAACAGGTGAAGGCATGTGTGAATTCACATGCTCAATTAATGAAAGGCAGAAGGAATAATGGATTCCTCTGCCTCAGGTCTGCCTGTCACAGACGGATATTTGATTTTTAAAAAAGAAGAAGACATATATGTATGCATTTAACAATGGACAAATCTTGTGCTCTGGCAAGTTAAGGAATAAATAATGACTAAGAAATAACACAAAAGTCTTTTACAGCCCTAACTCCCTTCCTATCATGTCCCTCATATCAAGAAATCGATGAACACATACATTGTATATGTGCTACTTGACCTATTTTGAATTTGTTCACTGTCTTCATATGTTTATGGCACACACAAATTGAACCTGGTTCTCAGAGCCATGTATCACTGCTTGATCCAATCAAAAGGAATAGAGCTTTTGAACAGAGTTTCATATTTCAGCAACAATGGGCAAATAAATAAAAACCCTTTGCTTACATTCAGAGTAAATCCAAGTTTACCTCACCTGAATTGAGACTTGGTGAGTACTTGCATGAATTTTTTTTCTAATGGCTCATCAACTTCATCTTTGATAAGTTTGTCCCTAATCCTTTTCTTTATCTTTATGCCTGATTGCTTTGTTTACAAACGGCAAGATTGCTTAACCATGTTTGTCGTAGTGATATGGGTAAGACCAACGTGTTTCCTTGTGCTGCAGGCAGTATGACGGCTGTACCAATATATTGGCAATGATAATGAACACAGACACAACAATCACATTATAATGAAAATTATTTCATGCCACCTTTTGATTTCCACGTCAACAATCTACTGCTATCATCAAGCTGCTCATAGGTTTCTTGGTAATTGTCTGATTTTAACTGAGTCTTTGCCAGCCTGTTGCCCTTGTTTCACTGCATTCATGTCATATTAATGGCATATCATAAAACAATGTCCTGCAATTATTAACACTTGTGTATTCCAATTCATGCACTCACAGATACTACAGGCACCAAAATTTCACTCAATGCACTAAGAGCTGAGAGATTGGGATTGATGAGGAATGTATGTGGCAGATTTCCTCATCCTCCCATTAACCCTTCCCCCTTATCACACATGGCATCAGTGCTGACAACCAACTGACTCTACGTCAGGCCAAAGCCTTTGCCATACTGGACAGCAAGTAGTAGCCTTTGTCGCAATGTGGTCTGATCATTGTACTCTGGCAGCAGCAGCCGGTTAAAGCAGGTCATGGCAGTGGGTAGACGGTCTGAGTGGGGGCCGTTACGCTGGATGACAATAGCTAGACTAGACAGGCCCTTCAGGGGCACCTGATGGGGAAAAAAAAATAGATTTGGGGTTGGAGAGGAGGGTTATTTTTAACAAATATTTCATTCCAAGCTAGTATAACATGCTTTCAATACATTCTGCAGTACATCTCCTCTGCTTACCATACCAGACAATACATTGCAACAATCTGTTACTTAGTAGTTCCATATGCTAGCATATCTTACATACAGGGTACTCAATCTCAGCAGGTTCTCATACTTATCAAATCCACATAATAGATATCTGTTGAATATGATCATGTTAAATCCTTAATGTTGAACACTTTGCATCTTGCATACACAATATCAGCACTTTCAACTCCACATGTACTCGCATCACATGACACAGATGTCTTTGTCTACTTACAGCCATCAAACATCAACCAAAATTGGTGGATATTTTGAGTGGACATGGAAGAGGGCTACCACCTCAGAGGTCAAAGTGACCTGGAATTGAACACAAAACTGCTTAGAGCAAGCACTTCCTTGGCAAACTCACCCTATCACTGCCAGTAATGAAATGCAGCAACTTCTTCTTCCACTCATTATCTAGAGAGTGAACTGTCCTCCAGAAGTATAGCACTGTGCGATGTTTCCTATTTGGAAGATGAAGAAAAAAGAGAGAAGAAAACTTACACACATGATCTTCAGAACCTATAGTAGACATGCCTGATGAATATTCAACCATCCACTAGGTCAGAATATATTCATCTCTACTGAACTGGTAAGTTTAGGGACAAATACATGGACTTTTCTTACATATTATCTACAAAGGATATCACCTTGTAGTAAAGGTGATTGTAATTCTGATTACTGTCTGACTCTGTCTGACAGTGTACATCGTAATACACTAGCACCTACACTGTTGATTGTAACTCCATTTACTGTCTGACTTTGTCTGAAAGTGTACATCATAATACACTAGCACTTACACTTGCATGGGCATATACTGTATAATGAGTGCAAGTTAACAGAAAGTCAGGAGTCCAGAGCTGTCAAGTGATATCAGGGTAGTAGTCTACAGGTCAGAGTTTGAATCGCTAAAGGTCTGCAAAGGTTAGTGGAAGGCCACAGACTGCCAGGGGGTTGTTGATGCTCACCTCGTGAAGCCATCCTCATAGGTGGCAGATGCCTCCAGGGCGTGGAAATCCAGATCTGGACTACCACAGATAAGAAGCTCGATTTCTGATGGCTGGAATAGCTGTAGAGCAGAACCTCCACACACACTATTGAAGCCCCTTGTGAAGGCCTGCAAAGGAGGTCATATTGGCAGATAGATGGAGAGTAAGCAGTGAAGTGAGAGATGGTACACGATGGAAAGAAAAGAAAAAATCCACTTCAGAATAAACGGTAGTTCTTCAAATATTTCAGTGCAAGCCTATAGTTTAGTTATTGTAATCAATAGCGCCATTTTTTTTTTTTTTTTTTTTTTGGGGGGGGGGGGCATTATCCTTTTGGAAGTGCTATGAGAATACAACCTTGAGACTTTAATCTGAAAACTGCTTGATCTGTAGCTAAACCCAGAGGCCATGGAGGGATGGAGAGGGGCACTTTTCTTTTTTCTGTTTTGCTCTTTAAAAGAAAGGGAAAACAAAACAAAACACTCAAACCCATGACTCTCCAAGACTTCCCCCATAGATGGGGTACATTGACGCCTAATCCCCTTGGCCCCGAAGGCTAAAGTGAGAAAATATAAGAACAAACAATGTTAAGTGAATGTCACAGGAAGAACTAGAAATGTCGCTATGGCGACTGGTATGCCTCCGCCATAATGCATGGTTCTCCGAATAGGTCTATAGCACAATGTCATGACAATCTGTGATGACAGCTTCACATAACTGGCAAAATATTAAAATGACAGGTTTGTAACAAGTGCACTGAGTGTTCACTATCCTTGAACTAGGTTTATTTGGATGAATGGCTATATGTACTGTCTAAGAGTGCAGGTATTTGGGGATTTGAGGATTTGTACCCAACTTTTGACCCTTCTGTAAGTTTAAAGAAGAAGTGAAATTTAGCACTTTCACTTGACCTTTGACCTTTAGGCAAGAAACTTCCCAGAGAATCTGTATTGGGTAACATATGCATACACTAGGTTTCAAGAAAAAAATCCTGCAGGCATTGCACAGATAAGAGAGAAATAATGACATTTTGATGAGTTGACCTTGACCTTTCACCCCCTGACCTTTGACCCATGACCCCTAAGTTTCCTACATGATCACTGCCAGTCAGTACATGCATATATATACCAAGTTCCATGAAGTTACCTTGAAATATTTGTGAGATATGGAGAAAAAAGTGAAATTTAAAATTTTCACTTGACCTTTGACCCTTGAACTTTGACCTCATGACCCAAAGCTCTCTCTGGGGAATTGTTATTTGGTAGTTCATGTATACACCAAGTTTCTAGAAAATACCTCCAGGAATTGCATAGATATAAGGGAAATAGTGAAATTTTGAGCATTTGACTTTGACCTTTTGACCTTTGACTTTGAGCATGTGCGCTCAAAAGTTGACAGGCACAACTTCGCCCACTCATACATATACATGCCAAGTTTCATTAGGATACCTCTAACAGTTTTTTAGATACGCTGTCCACAAAATTGATTACCGACGGAAGGACGGACGGATGGAAGGACGGATGGAAGGACAGACGGACGGACGGACAACCCGAAAACATAATGCCTGCGGCGACACTTCGTGGCGGAGGCATAAAAATTATTAATTGTATCATATCAAAATATCATAAATAATTCTGTAATCATTTTAATTCAAATTGCCACCTGATACAGCTTACCTGAAATTGCCTTGCAATGCTGTCATTAAGTAGATGTTCCACATAGAGCCTTGCAAACTCCTCACGGTTCTGTGAGAACAAAGGTTTCATCCAAATCGTAATTAGAAAACAAATGAATCTGACTATTACACACAAACAGTGATTAATCTACAATTTCCCATTACAAAAAAAAAAAAAACCCATCAAAATACATTAACACACGTCATAAATAGATAAGTCTCCTTAACATCTGTAGTGAAGCATGGGATGAAATTTCCTTCTTCTCCAAAATCTTACACAGCAACTTAGTCTAACAATATGTTGATACAACCTTACTACTAGAGTTGGAAAGTAACTTTTTGATTCCTTTGCTTGAGAGTTTGCTTGACATAGGACAGATACAAATGGAGGAAAATTGATGCACACAAAACAATTTGTTTTGAAATAATGAAGATTATACATCCACAACAGACAACATCTCAAAGAAGTGTGTTAGCAAACACTTCTGCAGAAGATTACATCCAACCCTACCTCATTGGTGACGGCCACTTGTGATCCATTGGGAATAAGGTCAGTCGTGATGACATCACCCATGCATGAATACGAAACCTAGTTATTGGCAAACAATGTCAGAAGGAGATATTACCAATGTGTTTGACTAAATACATTCCAATTTGCAATTTATATCCATTTAATGGTTTTAGCTATTTTTGTTCTAGTGAGACAAAATGATTTACTTAGAGATGGATTGAACAAGTCTCAAATAGACCCTAAAAATCATGAGCCGATGGTGATTGTTACTGATTTCTTCCCACTTTTATTTACTGACCTTGTCACTGGTCAAAGCACTGCTCATGGAGTGGTCGCTGATATTGTATAAATGCTTGTGTTGCCACAGAATAACATAATTAAGATTGCCATCACTATCAGAAATAAAATCAATATATTATTGCCAGGTAAGTGTACATTAGAACTAAATGACTGACAAGCAAACACAGTAAATTCTAAACACATTGCAATATTACAATATAGACACTCTTCAAAAATATTTTGGTGGTTCAATTCCTTCAGTACATATTTGAGAAGCATAACTCTGCTCTTTCACATGAATATCACATTTCAGATATACAAAAGTGTGCTTTGGGTTTTAATGCATTGTGATAGGATAACAGCAGTACCACAATATACACACTTTGCCATTTCAGAATACTGTGTTTACATTGTTTATGTCAAAAACTTTTTACCACCAGAGTGGAACTTGATGCAGCCTCCAAGACGAATCTATCACCTGAATCAAACTGGTTGAGGAGACCATTGAGGACTCACCTGGAATGTCTGACAGAAGACATCCTCCACCTCTCCTTCATACCCCAGCAGGTCCTTGATGCCCCGCCCTAGGGAGGGCTGAACTCCAATAAGGTCAGTCAATGTGACAGTGTGGCTGTGGAGCTTCTTGTAGAGGGCCATAGGGAAGTGGACATCTAGAATGATCCCGTTGTAGATGGCCAGACCAAGGAGGGTGCCTACCAGTTCAAACTCATCATCACAGTCAGCCGAGCTCCCTGATCCTGTGTAGGTGAGCGAAGTGTTTCACAGTAATATACCAAAACCAGGCAAGCTCTTTAGTTTATTGCCACTTGGTCTACTTTCAGATGGTCTACTTCCCAGTTCGTCTAACACCATTACGTCTAAACTCACTTGGTCTACTATCAATTTCGTCAAATGCCCATTTGGTCTACTTCTCACTTGGTCTAATGCCCAGTTTGGGTACTTATTGTTTCGTCTAATGACCACATGGTTTAATTACAATTTTGTCTCCTTGGACTTTTTCCCATTTTGTCTTAATAAACTTTGGGTATTAGACGAAGTTGGCATAGCCCATCTGGAAGTACATGTAGACCAACTGGTAATGAGGCTAAGTGGCATTTGGACTGAATTAGGTGAAATAGGAGTAGACCAAGTGATAGATCACCAGTTCTTTGAAAAAGCTTATTATGAATCTCCTAAGAATTAAATACTACTACTACTACTACTACTACTACTACTACTACTACTACTACTACTAATAATAATAATAATAATAACATATTCATAAATATTAATTGTGACAGCTTATTATCATTTATGTAAACTGGACAGCTATAATATAAGGGTCATGTTGGCATACTTATCATATTAATTTGCAGGAATGCCTCGTGTCTAGTCAGACAATCCAGACTTCTATTTGGTGTAGACAAAATTTAGAATAAGAAAAGGCACCAAAATCCTCTGATAACTCATCTTTGAGACAAAATAATATGACGTGAAGAGATCACTACACTGCTGAGAAGTTTCCTCTTTCAAGACACAAGGCATAAAAAAATGCACAGAATTTGCTAAGAAAACTCCCCTCCCCTATCATCTTTTCTCTCTAAGGGGAAGTGTTAGTCCCACCTGTAATCAATGACTTCACACACGCTTGACAGAAAGCTAGTGATTAGGCACTGATCAAGGCAACCGGTGCTAATAATTCTAGTAGGTGGGAAGTAACAGCTTGATTTGTCCCACAGAGACCAGCTTTTGCATCATGACCACACATCTTTGGGTGATTTATTGGTAGAAGTATCAATTCACTCTCTTACTCCATCCATTCCAACATATTAAGTGTCAAGGTCCACTGGACACCAGTCCTTCACATGATTATTGTGACATGGATTTTCAATTCCTACGGTTGCAATGGCATGTGTGCAGTGGACATGCATGAAATGTTTGCTAACATCATCATGTAATGAAAACCTCATTATAAGCTCTAAGAAAGATCTGATGAGACACAGTTAACTGCCTGAATGATTAAAGAATAAGCAGAACAAAGCAATAGTGTGGCAGGAGATACTAAAAACACTGCTACAGAGCACTGAATTATTTCTCTTTCTCACCATTAATCCATATAGTCCTGTTCTCTTCAGAGGTGACAAACATGCCATAGCTTGGCTTGAAGACTGCTTCAGAGATCAGCTGAAAGAATTCCTTCTGGAGCCCACCCATGTCAAGACCCTAGAACAAGTTGATAAAGAAAACCCAGAAGATAAGTACTGTTTATCACAGGGAATCTAATCATTTACATCTTAATTTAGTCTCATTTGCGGTGGACTTTAGTACACTCCATCTGTCAGAAAAGAACACATAAAGAGATCAATACAAATTAAAGCTCTTAAGACATCAGATCAGGTCTGACCTCTTTATAGCAATGCTAATACCAACATCTAACCTGAAAGAACATATCTGATAGTTCTAAGGGATTGTTGTAAATCAGTGGGGGTGAAAACATGTACTGTAAAAGTGGAAATTTTCGCGGTGTTGAAATTTTCGCGCATTTCGCGCAACCAGAAACTAGCGCGAAAATAAAAGCACGCGAATATTTTTGCTTGCCATATGTTCCAGTAGTTGACGTTTTGATTCTGCGGAATTAAAAACACGCGAAACTCTTCTAACACCGCCGAACGCGAAAAATTAGTCGCGCGAAAATATCCACTTTGACAGTAACTCACAAAAACACATAATAGAGCTCGGTTCAGCAATTGACACTAAACACAAGCCACAATACTTGCAACAGGAACAACGCCATACTGTTAAAGTAAACATACTTACCCTTCAAGCTAAGGATTATCACTTGTGCTAGTGTTCAGATAGCACAATACAAGCACCAGCCCATTCATGCAAATACAACTAATTAAGATAATCTTAGTAACAGGACATTTCTATTTATAGCCATCCATTCTTTCTTTTGCATACAAAATAGAACAAAACAAATGCGAGTCAGTCAATTCCTGATATCTCAGTATATCAAAAGCTGCAGAAGAGAACCATACACAAGACAGAAAACTGATGTACATTACAGGGCAAATTCACACTCTGCCATTCAGAAAATATTCTCCACTATAAAAACTACCTCCCCCCCTGCCAAAAAAAAAGAAAAAAAAAGAAGATGAAATAATAATCCTGTCAAATAGAATGAGTAAAAAACAAGTATGGTTTCAACTTCTTCGCTCATTAAACAACTTTATACATTCTTATAATAATTAACACTATCGCTATTATCAAGTCAATCTTATCAGCAAATAGCGCAATCAATATCTTTATTATGAACATTATTAAATCAAAATATATATATATTTTTTTGTACTAAGTATCATCATCAACATGATTATCACGTTTTCAGCTGGAGCACAAATGAGGCCACAAATGCAGTATATATTCATCATCACATCTTCCAGCAACCTACATTCTTACAAAAGCACCCTTTGGCCTTTTTGTTTTGTTTTGTTTTGCTATGTTTTATTCTTTACAACACCAGCTAATCTAACTGTGTGTGGACACATGTGTGTGATTTGTTAGTATTCTCTATGTCTACGTGCTTCAAAAGCATCAGTTGAAATGAAAGAAGAAATAATGACTGTCAGTCTGCCCACCTGTTCTCCTCCACCAATGTACTTGATCTTGAGGGGCTTCTTCAGGTCGTTTTTCTTGAGCCTGATTTGGGCAAGGGTGTCACTGATGAGGTAGTCGCGCCGTACCTCCAGCACTAGGAAGGGGCACATTGCTGCCTTGATAGAGTCCTTGAGGTTGGAAGTGAAGCGACGACCATCCTTAAGATACTTTTGCGCTTGATTCACTCTCTGCAAAAGGAAATGATGTCATGAACAGATTAATAAATTCTTTTACAGGTTATCCTTCTGTAAGACATCAATCGTGTTTGATGGCTAGCAGGTATGCTGCCTGAATAGAAAGTACCATATCTAAGAACACTCCTTGCATGAAAACACTGACAATTGTCAACACAAACTTTGTGGAAATACTCAGGCAGGTGTCCTTCTCATTCAAATTTCTGTGTTTGCTTCACTAAAAAGTAGCAACTGCCTTGATATTGCTAAAGAAATTGTGGCTAATATAACAAAGAATTTCATAAAAGATTGTATCTCAGGTTCCTACTACAAACTTGGAATGTTATATGATGTAATGATTTGCCGTCATATGAGCAGGCGTGGTTCTCTCTTATCCACAAGTAAAAAGCTGTATACAAAATGCTGGCATTACAGACTAAGACATGCAAGAAGAAACTTAGTGAATGAAAGGACACAAAAGGCAAAACTCACAGCTTGGTGAAGGATTGCTGCTTGGTATTCTCTCCTCATCTGCACTACAGCATCGAGGTGAAGGACATGGACCTTGGACTGGAAGGTGATTTAATTCACAAAGACACACTTACCAAGTGTTATTGAGGTGTAAGATGTTCCCTGTACACTCATATATGGTGTACTACATATGGTTCTAGATGCATTTAAACATTTCATGCAATGTGTGTACCAAGTCTGAACTCCTTGTGTACTGACACCTTACACTGCCAGATTACTTCTGTGGACATTTAATCTAAGCTGTAGACAGAAGCCAAATTAATGGATCTGTTCCCTAAGTTTCTGAACAGAAATGTTCTGAAAGTGTACTGCATGATCCCATCTTTCAAGTAATAAGTATTCAAGTATATACAAGTATTTATAAAATACTTATATTTATCTGTATGTATGTTTTTTTTTCTTCTTCTTCTTTCAACTCACAAAGAAAACTGCAGCTGTAAAATTGCAAGTTTCTTTAGTACACAGAATTATAGAATATGCAGTATTTGGAGAGTATATTATGAGATAACAAAACAAAGTTTACAGGATAGATGAAACACATTGGTGAGAAATAAATCCATTACATTATAATGCTCACATATCACAATATCTACATCTTCCTGACCAGATGCATTATTTCTTCCTGATTTTCTTTATTCGATAAAAGCGAAAGACAAAGAAATTAGGGTTTGTGTGCTTGTGTGTGTTTGTATGTGTGTTTTCGTGCATGTTTGTGTATTACGACAGCAAACACTAAATAAGTGTCAAGATGGTATTTGTGTACAAAGTCAAACTTTTCTGGCATTGCATGGAATAACTCTGTCAGTTTGAGAATCAGACCACAACCTGCACTCACACAGAAATTACTACTCTAAAACAAGCTATACTGCCCTTGACAACACATGAATAAAACTAGAAATGTCGCTACGGCGACTGGTGTATGCCTCCGCCATAATACATGGTTCTCCTAATAGGTCTATAGTACAATGTCTTGACAATGTGTGATGACAGTTTCACACAATTGGCAAAATATTAAAATGACAGGTTTGCCACAAATGTGCTGAATGTTCACTTTCCTAGAACTAGGTTCAATTGGATGAATGATTAAAATGTCAGAGTGCAGGTATTTGGGGGAACTGATGATTTTCACTTGACTTTTGACCCTTTTACAAGTTTCTGCATTGAGTAATTTTCAAGGTATTGAGAAAAAGTATAATTTCAGTATCAAATGGTAAAATAGTATTATTGAAACCTGGCCTTTGACCTTTGACCCCACAGTTCCAAAGAGAATCACTGTTAGGTAGAACATGCATAAATATGTAAGTTTCATGACAATACCTTGAGTTATTTTTGAGATATGGAGGAAAAAGTGCAATTTAGCACTTTCACTTGACCTTTGACCATTTGACCTTTGACCTTTTGGCAAGAAACTTCCCATAGAATATATATTGGGTTATACATGCATACATCAAGTTTTAAAAAAATCCTTCAGGCATTGCATAAATATAAGGAAAGTAGTTATATTTTGAGGAGTTGACCTTGACCTTTGACCCCTGACCTTTGAACCATGACCCCCAACTTCCCTAGATAATCACTGCCCATCGGTACAAGCATATATACTAAGTTCCATGAAGATACCTTGAACCATTTGCGAGATATGGAGAAAAACATGAAATTTCAATTTTTTTTTTCACAAAATAACCTGTGACCTTTGACCTTTAACCCTGTGATCTTAAAATCCACACAAAGTATCATCCCCCAAGGATATACCGTCATACCAAGTTTGATGCAAAACCACCACACGGTTCTTGAGATATAGACAAAAACAAAACGGGACGGACGGACGGACGGACGACCCGAAAACATAATGCCTCCGGCCACTTCGTTGGCGGAGGCATAAAAACAGAACTTAACACAAGAGATATCAACACTTACACAACACACTCCCTCTGCTTGAAATCTACAAGATAGTGCAGCCACACAGCCAAAACAGTTCACACATTACTTGATAAAAGAATATCATAGGGTATCTCCAATCAACACCAGGGATGAAAATGAAAAAACCTGCATCATAGCTTATTGAAATTGTGACTTGGCCATTTCTCGCTTGTTTGTTTGTTTGCCTTATTTTTTGTCGTGAAAATGCAGATCAACTTACAGCAGGATCAAGAAGGAATGGGAAATCCAAGAGAGACATCTCCATGTTACTGGCACTGAGACTAGCTTTGACCTGCCAACGATGGTACTCGGCCTGGTAGTCCAGTTCTCTGCAATGATGATCCCAACAAAGGGAAACAAGGAGGAAAAATGAATCTATAAACACATATATATCCTTATGAGAGGACCTTACATAGGACTGAAAAAACAGCAGATCTTCATCACCAGAAACAAGAAAATGAGTTCACAGTTTACATAGAGTGTACAACCAGCTTTCTTCTATGCGGATAAAGTTGAGAGTGTATACTATGAAAAAAACCCAAACAAATAACAATCGAATACATAGATAAATCACTTAAAGCAGTTGTATTATGAAATCGAAAAAGAGCAATAAGTAAAACTTTCTATATGTTTGCATAGTATAGAAGGCAGGCTTATCAGTCCCTGACAATATGATAATGTGATATCGTAATTTCAGTGGCTCAGCTTGACTTGGCCAGATTGAGAAACAAATTTCCTTCCATTTACTGTAAAACACAATATTTTTGCGGCATGAAATTTTTTGAGTTCGGAATTGGAGTTCGTGAGTTGTCTCTAACATTCAATGCATATAGTGTAGACAAGAACTTTCACATGCATTTTAATTTTGCAAATCTTGGCCCTCGCAAAATCCGGGAAATTAAAATGCATGTGAACATTCCTCGTTTTACAGTAACTCTTTATGTGACATGGTGTAAACCTCTTGTGTGCCACATTATTCTGAGACAACACCATAGTCATGCTTTTGGAAACCATTCTGTTTTTTCTGTTTTTCAAATCTATGTAACTTTATAGATTTTTATTATCCTGGACATGAAATGAGCAAAGTTATAGAAAAAAAATGCCAAGCTTTACTTTGATGTAAATTGTATGATAAATCTATTGTTTTCTTTCAATGACCACAAGCTACATAATTGTAGAGGAATGACTTTTGCACACAAAACAGTGACAGAAACTTAGAATTTACTCGCAAATCCAGTAGGGAACACCACTTGATAGTCAATCACAGCATAAAATGCAAGCTACATTTGACAGGAATGATATCGGGAGAAATGCTTTCATTGTACTGTGGCATTTTGCGATTTGTGTGTTTGAGCAGAATATGTGAACTTGGCACGCCGTCGATTGAGTCTGGCGTGCGTATAAGGCACATAAAGAGCTAATGAAGCACAGGTGTCATTAAAGCAAGGCCAGAAATTAACCTGCAAAGTAAGGTACATGGACTGCTAAATATGACTTCATCACAATCATATACCCCTTAACATGCATGCCTCATTTACTCACTGTTGGATCTGCAGAAGATCTAGGTAAAAGGCAACACAGTCACACTTTTAAATCAAAATGAAAAATTGTCACTAAATTCAATTTATCTTTACCTGGATAACTGATGACAATAGAAGTCTTCAGTAAAGGCTAGTTCTTTGCTTGCATCACCCTTGCTGGCAACCTGATTGGCTTCATAAATGATACCAATTGCCGTGGCAACATGTAGCATACCCTCTGATGCTCTGCGATAAAATGAAAACACATTTACATAGGATTCACAGTATTTGTATGGCACCATACACATGTTAAACACACACACACACACACTAAAAGGGGCATATCAATGCAAAAATGAATGTATATTTGCAAATTTTCCTCCATGAGAAACAATATCACTCTGCAAAAAAAAAAAAAAAAAAAAAAAAGTGTAGGTGGGGGTATAACAAAAATATTACAAGAAAACTTTCCCTTGTAGCAACATTTTTAGATCTACTGCCGTTTTGAAGCTTTGTGAGACAATAGTAAATGATAATGCTGTGATATAATTAGTTGCTACAATAAATCATGTTTGTTTGTTGTTGTTTTTTTCACTTTAGCAGATCTGAATTACTAGTAATGTTGGTAGCATGTAGAATCATTTAAGGACGTTCCTCAGTTGAGTTTGTGCGCATCCTAGCTGCGCAGGTTGGCAGTGACGTAACAAAGAGCGTAGAAGCGCACGCACAAGTGATGAGCTGGGCTAGCTGAGCTGAGCAGCTGCTAATAGATCGAGCTAGAGTGTGGTACATACGGATACCCGACAGCTCCCCACCGCGGCTGCGCTGGGCGGCCTCGCTTGGCTCGCGTGCCGACTGTTCTACGCGTTACAATCTGTACGTACTACGCAAAGTTCAGCGGTCCGAGTCGCATATTCACGGTCATGGTAGCACAACACTGATCGACGGAATCGGGAAGCTTGGAAGTGGAAATGAGCTGTTTCCATTTTCAATTCATAGTTCTGTTTTGTGACATGCAGTTCATTATCTGTTCATCAACATGGTCAAGTCGAGTGCTAAGGTACCTAGGGCCTATAGGCCCTAGTCGGGAACTACTAGTCTACTAGACTACTGTAGGTGTTAAAAACAACAACAACAACAACAACAACAACAACAACAACAACAACAACAACAACAACAACAACAACAAAACAAACATAATTATGACACACATTCCATCTATAGGTCTAACAACTAAAACAATCTGAGTATCTCTGTTAAAATCTAAATGAGATCTAAACTTGTCATTACTAATACAAAAATATTGGGGTTTTTTTGGGTTTTTTTGGTTACAAAATACAAGGTCACGAAAGTATTATCAAACAAGTATTAATCACTTTCACCATTCAGACATTAATTTATGATTACCAAATCTGGTGTAACAAAAGGAGAATTAAAGATTTATTATTATCATTATTTTTTTTTTTTGGGGGGGGGTACTCAAGGTACATCTCCATAATTACAACACGCACTTTACCAACCACTGCAATAACCAACACATGCAGTCTACAATCAACGTCATCATATTAAGATTTGTTTTTCCTTTCAAGGAGGACCGTCAGACTAATGCCAAAACTCCCATTTCCTTATATTTATTCTTCTTCCTCCATTATCACTTTCTGCACATGGTTACAGCAAGTGGGTAAAACAAACAAACAAACAAGCATGTCAATGTGGAGTTTTCTGCTTGCGTCCACATAATATCATTATGGCTGTGTAAGGGAAATAATAACAAAAACGCACATGGACCATCTTTCTGGATTTTTTTTTTCACCATATCACTGCAATTATGGCACTTTTTTAAAAGAAAATGGGGTTTTGAGTGAGCCGCATGAGATTCATGCATCCTAGCAGGGTATATCCATGCATTGGTTCCTTGCCAGATTTGGGGGTCTTATGATGATTTCTGTTGCAAGGAGGCTCTGCTAGCACTAAAACGAGCACATGAACCCCCCATTTTTACAATTGTTCTGTATTAAGTAACCCTTCTTCTACAATTTGATAAAGTTTCATAAAAATTACATGGGTTTTGAATGTACAGCACGACATTCATGAACCCCATCTAATCAGGGCACCCACGATAGGTTCCTGACCAGAATTTGGGGTCCGAGGATGATTTCTATCATATCTAGCACATGAACCCCCACTTTTTATTGTTTTTCTGGAATTAGTAAGCCTTTTTCTACAATTTGGTCAAATTTCGTGAAAATGACATGGGTTTTGAATGTACAGCATAAGTTTTATGAACCCACCTTGTCAGGGCATCCCTGCATAGGTTCCTGACCAGATTTTGGGGACTTACGATGATATATGTCGCATGGGGGCGCTGCTAGCACAAAAATGAGCTCATGAACCCCCACTTTTTATTGTGCTTCTTGTATTAGTAAGCCTTTTTCTACAATTTGGTCAAGTTTCGTGAAAATGACATTGGTTTTGAATGTACAGCATGACATTCATGAACCCTGTCATGATGTCTGTTTGCAGACACCTACGTACCATAGTGGTCAGGTGTGCCAAATTTCGAGCGAAATGCTCAAAGACTGATGGAGTTGACTGAATCCACATGCTTTTTGTTGAAAAAAATGTTGTTACCATGGCAACGCATTGTTCAACAATAATGACAGATTAAGTTTGAACATCTATATGCTATGGTGGTCACATGTGCGAAATTTCAAGCCAAATGCTCGAAGACTGAGGGAGTAAACTGAATCCACAATATTTTTGCATGATTTTCATTCAAAATATACTGTTACCATGGCAACATATTGATCAACAATGACGAAAGACTATGTATGCTCATCTACATACTATAGTGGTCACATGTGCCAAATTTCAAGCTAAATGCTCAAAGACTGAGGTAGTTACCTGAATCCACAATATTTTTGTATGCATTTCAGTGAAAAGATGCTGTTACCAGGGCAACGCACTGTTCACCACTGACAAAAAATTAAGTTTGCACATCTATAAGCTATAGTGGTTGCATGTGCCAAATTTCAAGCCAAATGCTCAAAGAGTGAGGGAGTTAAGTGAATCCACAATATTTTTATATGATTTTCATTCAAAATATCCTGTTACCATGGCAACACATTGACTACCACTGACAAAAGATTACGTTTACACATCTACGTACCACAGTGGTCATGTGTGCCAAATTTCTAGCTAAATGCTCGAAGACTAAAGGAAGTTAGCTGAATCCACAATATTTTTGTATGTTTTTGGGTTAAAAAAAAGCTGTTACCATGGCAATGCATTGTTCACCACTGACGAAAGATTAAAGGGAAGATAAACCCCAAGAACAATGTGGATTGAGTGAAAGCAGCAACATTAGTAGAACACATCAGTGAAATTTTGAAGAAAATCGGACAATCGATGCAAAAGTTATGAATTTTTAAAGTTTTGATGTTGGAACCGCTGGATGAGGAGACTACTCGAGGTTATGACGTATGAGTGGACAACAATACCAAGAAAATATAAAGAAAATTCTGCAAAAATCCATTTTTCATGAAAATTACAAATTCCATCAACTTCATATTGATATATGTTAAGGGTAGCAATTATTCCCCCTGCTTTCTGAAAGCGGTTGGTCCATTGTTTTTTCATAATTCTAGAAAAGTGAATTTTTGTGGAATTTCCTTTATATTTTCTTTGTATTGTTGTCCACTCATACGTCATATCCTCTAGTAGTCTCCTCATCCAGCGGTTCCAACACCAAAACTTTAAAAATTCATAACTTTTGCATCGATTGTCCGATTTTCCTCAAACTTTCACTGATGTGTTCTACTAATGTTGCTGCTTTCACTCAATCCACATTGTTCTTTGGGTTTACCTTCCCTTTAAGTGTGCACATCTATATACTATAGTGGTCATGTGTGCCAAATTTCAAGTCAAATGCTCTAAGACTGAGGGAGTTAACTGAATCCACAATATTTTCGTATGATTTTCATTCAAACTATGCTCTTACCATGGCAACACATTCATCAACAATGATGAAAGAGTAAGTATGCACATCTACGTACCATAGTGGTCACATGTGCCAATTTTCAAGCCAAATGCTTAAAAACTGAAGGAGTTAGGCTAATCCACACATTTTTGTATGATTGGTAAAAAAAAAACTGCTGTTGCCATGGCAACAGATTTATTAACGCACACATCAAAGGTGTTTTGCAAAAATATACATTACATTGATCGCACATCCCAAATTCAAAATGAATTGCTACAAAACTGAGAGAGTAGTGCAATCCACAACAATTTGTAAGATTTTTATGAAAATCTTCTGTTGCCATGGCAACACATTATGAAATACTCATGAAAAGGTGTCTTGCACATCTGCCTGTGATATCGGTCACACATGCCAAATTTGAAGTTAATTGCGCAAAAAATGAGAAAGTAGTTCGATCCACAAGTTTTAATGAAAATATGCCATTGCCATGGCAACGCATTATGCGATACTAACAAAAAAGATGTCTTGCACATCTACCTTTGATAGCGGTCACACATGCCAAATTTGGGGTCAATTGCTCAAAAAATGAGAAAGAAGTTCGATCCACAACATTTTGCAAGATTTTTTAAAAATTTGCAGTTGCCATAGCAACTCATTATGCAATACTAACGAAAAAGATGTCTTGCACATCTCCCTTTGATAGCAGTCACACATGCTAAATTCAGGGTTAATTGCTCAAAAAATGAGAGAGTAGTTCAATCAACAATTTTTTACAAAAATATGTCGTTGCCATGGCAACGCATTATGCGATACTAACGAAAAAGGTGTCTTGCACATCTACCTTTCATATTGGTCACACATGCCAAATTTGGGGTCAATTGCTCCAAAAAATGAGAGAGGAGTTCGATCCACAAGATTTTGCAACGGACCGACCGCCCGATCGCCCGACTGACCGACCGGCCACCCGACCTCAGAGTGATTCCTATATACCCCCCCGACACACTATGTGTGGATGGGGGTATAATTATGGGGATTTAAGTTTGTCATTGCAGATTTTGTTGCCAATCATGGTCTTGATCCTGTAACGCTATCATTGTGGTACAGGGCGGCATATAAGTCATATTCTTCAAAGTCCCGTAGAAGAAAAACAAGCACATGAACATATGGTTTTATTTACGTATTTGGGCTTCAGATGGGTCAAAGTTACTGCATGGAAAGTTTGAAGAAAATGACATGGACTTCACTTTAACTGAGGAACGTCCTTAAAAGGGCATTGTACCGGTTTTTTTATTTTTTTATATGTTGTTCTTTTAATTCTAAAAGACCCAGCGGTGCAAACAGAATTAAAATTTCATAACGATGTAGCCCGTAATTTCATGTTAAAAATTGAACTTTTTGGGGGAGAATCATGCTGATGAGCTGACGAGCCTGGATGTCGTGATGTCACCGGTGCCAACTATATCACTGATTACAAGCTCTCGCATACGTGTGCGTAAAATTGTACCGAGTAGCAGACGACGCTTAGGCCCAATTTAGCTAGCAGGCAGCACTTGTGTACTGTCCTATTCATGCACCTGTCTCAAATTTCGCTGAACCAAATCGCACCAAAATTACAGGATATACTTCTAAGCATATTTCAAAATACTGTCTTATATTTGAACGAAATCGGTAATTGAGAAGTATCAATATTGACGCCGACTTTCAAGCTCCCGGGTGCTGGGCCACTGCAGTGTTTGTTCACACAATTTTCTGCAGCAGTTTTTGAGGAGGTTTGGACACTTGCTGGGCGATGATTCGACTGTGATAATAGTCCCACATGTACATCCACATGTATGTACAATAATTGTATAATTCAGTCGAACCTGAAAAGCTGTAGCTGTATCTATCGTGACGAGTTTCGCTTCAAGAAACTATAGGATGCACACATTATACTATCGATTTTCCGTGCACTCGCAATGGCTTCATCATCATAAATACAAACATTAACCTGCAATTATTGTATCAATGGTCATGATATTTATATGTCCAGAGAGCCGACACTGATCATTTCATTTCTGGTACTGGATGTGTAAAATTACAACATTTGCTATCTTTAATCCATGAATGAAAGCAAACAAACAAATTGATTTCGTAACTTTTGGATGACTGTACTTCACTTCTGCTGAGTGCTATGACTGCACTGTGCATTGAATGGCAGCATGTCATATATCATTTAAAAGGCAATTTTATCCTCTTTTGAATGATATATAACTTGTCTATGTTTTGTTTACTGTTTGCTAATGAAGAGCGATTGTTTGGAGAGTTGTCTGCCTGTCGCCGTGTGTGTGCAAACGGTGCTGGGCCACTGCAGTGTTTGTTCACACAAGTGCGTTGGCCCGATATGGGTTAATACTGTGGCATACTTGGCAAGTTGTGCCCCTATTATTTACTGTGATGAGTTCACCTCTGATTATGACACTTTGGGAAGTAAAGCTATTCTTGCACTACTGGTGAGACATACCCATGCTTTGGTCTTATCATGGACACCATGTGGGTCTGCATGATGCGGAGAATGCGTTGGAACCGGTCCCTCTTAAAGAGAGCCAGGGCATCAACAAGGGCAGACCTGGCACCAGGGGTCAGATGTTTGGCTAGCAGCCGGCACAAGACCTGTACCATATCAAAATGGATCTCCAGGAGCGGGCACTCAAGCACAATGAGAAGCTAGAAAAGCAAAATAGAATGTCGACAATTAATGATGTCACCACTTCTCTAGGGCAATAATCATTTAAAGATCTCTTGGTTACGAATAAGAGAAAATGAGGTACAAATACACTTTTCAGCAATGGATTGCATCGCAACAACTTATGTCACACAAAAACAATGGGTGATTTCAAGTTCGGTGCTAGTGCTAGTGCTAGTGCTAGCCGCCAAATAACAGCGATAAACTGAGCTCCAACACCGACAGTCAGATTAAGAGGTGATACCGATCAAAATTATCGATCACCAGCACTAGGTGTTGGAATCACAGCACCGCGAGCTCCGCGGGAATTGCGCGACGAAAAAAGTGATGGCGCGTGATTACAGTCAAATATTAAAAGATGTAGCCAAAACTGCTTAGTTTAAGATATATAGTAAGGAAGATGGATTAAAATGCCACAAATTTCATCCATTCTCCAAAATACAACTATCTTAATTTTGCTCCCAGGCTCAGATATATATAGCCATGTCTGGAGTGTTCGTGTACGTTACGTGGGCAACCACTGCATACGGGTCTCGCACGGCAACGCTAACACCAGCACTGAACTTGAAATGAAGAAAATGATAATCCCTAGGGGCTAGTGTTAGTCAATGTGGAAAAAGCACTTAAATCGCTAACACAAACGGCGCATCTCAGTTCAGCAGATGACATTCAACACCGAGCCCAGCACCAACTACTGGAAATACGTCATAATTTTGAGGTCAACTCCCAACACCGACGTGATTTCAAGTTCGGTTTTATCGCCGGTGCTAGTGCTGAGATAGCACTAGCACTAGCACTAGCACTAGCACTAGCACCGAACTTGAAATCACCCACTGTGATGATATTCACTTTATCCTCAATGTGATGCATCATGTACATTCTAATGTTTCTGCAACTCTGCACATTTAGATCCAACCTAGTATCTCATTGTCCAAATGAGTTAGTCTGAGTGATCATGCACTATCAAATCACCAAAATAAAGTATTGAGCCTCCTTTCAGTTGAAAATCATTATCTTAAAGTAAAAACACAATGTATTTCAAATAATCATTCCTTCACCCTGCTTGTTCCAAATTACCACTAGCATGTCTTATCATGCTTTCAAGAGAAAAATGGTGAATTCTCACACTTATTGTTACTTTGTTGAACTACCCATAAAATGTTGAAGCACTTTAGCTCAAGAGCCTGACCTGGTTGATCTGGTGGGGCTGGATCAGAGTCTGATCTAGTCTCATCAAGAGGATCTCTAGGGCATTGGCCAGAACGGTCATGAAGCGGTCCTTGGGCTGAAGGCCTGACAAGAGACTGAAGGCCATTTGCACAGCCTGCAGATCTAGTGAACTGTTTGGGTCCCTTTCATCAACCTTAGAAAAACAAAAAACAAAACATGATAGCAAAGTTGGGATTTAATTAATAGACCATTCTACAGTATCATGTACATACAAAGGAACCAGTTGAGATTGGAACCTCTTTAATAATGTAAGATACGGTACCTATATCACATGGGAATCAAAATTATTTTGGACTTATATGACCACAGCAGATGTATAGATCTCAGGTTTGATGACATAATGACATTTATAATGAACATTAATTAATCATATTTATTCACTTTTACATTAAAAAAAAAAATCTGTTGTTATTGATCACAAGACATGTAACTGTTTTCTTGGGGTTAATTGTCCTTGAGGTTGTATAAACATAAATTCTGCTTAGTGCGAGTGCAAAAAAGGAGGGAGGCAATGACTTTAAATACCTTGAAGCTTGCATTAAGGGCAGCATCAGACATGAAGACTGTGCGGATTGTGTTGATCAGGAAGGCATCGTCATCGCATTCTTTGTATTGATTGATGATGCTCTGAAAGCAAATAGGAACAGAGAGATTAGCAATGTCTACAGTGGGACATCATCATGACTTCATCACATGTCCATGGTCTGACTTGGCTCCATCTGCACATGCATAACACTAATTGCACAATGAATCCTCCCACTAATTAACTCTGAAATAACCAGAAGGTCAATGACTGAGTGCCACACTGTATTAACACAGTCTTGAGTATGCCGATTTACAGGTCCAGAGGAGATGGAAGACCAAGGAAAACTTGGTCTGATCATGTCAGGGCTGGAACTAGAATTATCACTGAAGGTGATTAATACCCCCGCCCCTAGTGTCGCTTTATAGTATGTGATGTCATGAGGGCAATGACGTTGATACCAAGTTTGTGCACTTGTCGAATTGGAAACAGAATAATTTTAGTTTACTCTACAATTACAGAGTTGACACTGAGTTCCACAAGGTTTAGGTAAAAAGTGTGGTTACCATGGCAATGCATTGTCTGATACACACAATAGGGACATTTTGCATAACTACACTTAAAGACCATCATACACACCAAATTTGACCTTCATAGCTTGAATGGTTTATTTTGATACAAAAATGAGTGGTCACCATGGCAACACATTTTCCTTAAACTAACACATTGGTGTCTTGCAAAACTACACTTCTAGATCATGATACATACTAAATTTGACTTTAATTGCTTGAATGATGGAAAAGTTATTCGATCTGCAAGGTTTTGGTAAAATTGTGGTTACCATGGCAACGGCTTGTGTGACAAACACAAAAATTATGTGTTCCACATCTATACCTCAGGGCCATAATGCCTACCAAATCTGGTTTCAATTGCTTGAAAACTGTGGAAGAAGTTCACTCCACAGGATTTAAAATAAAAAAAAATGCAGTTACCATGGCAACGCATTGTTCGATACAAATACAAAGGACATTTTGCAAAACAACACTTAAAGAGCATCATACACACCAAATTTCACCTTCATAGATTAAATAGTTCAATTTGATACAAAAAATGAGTGGTTACCATGGCAACACATTTTTCTTATATTAACACATTGGTGTCTTGCATAACTACACCTCCCGATCATCATACATACTAAATTTGATCTTAATTGCTTGAACGATGTGGAAGTTATTCAATCCACAAGGTTTTGGTAAAATTATGGTTAACATGGCAACGCTTTGTCTGACAAACACAAAAATTATGTGTTCCACATCTATACCTCAAGGCCATAATGCCTACCAAATTTGATTTCAATTGCTTCAAAACTGTGGAAGTTGTTCACTCCACAAGATTTCGAAGAAAACATGCGGTTACCATGGCAACGCTTTGTCAAGTACAAACACAAAGAGTGTCTTGCATAACTACACCTATAGATCATCACAGATACCAATTTTGAAATTGATTGCTTAAATACTATGGAAGTTATTCAATCCACAAGCTTTTGGTAAAATTATGGTTACCATGGCAACGCATTGTCCGACAAACACAAACAACATGTCTTGCACATCTATACCTCAATATCATCATTTACCCTAAGTTTCATTTAAATCGCTTCAAAACTGTAGGAGGAGTTTGCGACGCAAGATTTTGCAACAGACCGCCCGCCCGCCCGACCAACATCACGCTGATTCCTATATACCCCCTTCACACTACGTGTGGCGGGGGTATAATGAGGATGTGTGATCTGGGGGGCGTTACATGAGGGAACTTGTCGGATAAAATATCTGACAAGTCAATTATATGGGACAAGTTTTGAGAAATTATTTAGTCTGATTTGCTGATTTCTCTGAACTTGTCGGATATAATTGACTTGTCGGACATTTTATCCGACAAGTTCCTTCATGAAATGCCCCCCTGACCCACATTGATCCACTGGACAGGGTCGAGCACAAAGGGCAGGTATTAGACATTCTAGTAGCCTGCTGCCTATCTCAGAACCTGGGCCATTCTCAGCAGAAAACTAACTGTATCAGGGCTATCATCAGAGCAATTATCCCCGACTAAATACTGGTTAGTTCTAAGGTTAGAGCAAAGATTAGAGTTAGGGTTAAGTTTAGAGTTAGAGTTTGGTGTAGGGTTAGGGTTAGGTTCAGGATAAGGATTAGGGTTAGGGTCAGGGGAAGGGTCTGGGGTAAATGTTCAGGGGGTAATTGCCCTACAACCAAACTAATACTAATATCAGGCTTGAGTGAAGTCAAGGCACTCACCTGCAGCATGCCCAGAGTAAGGTGAGTAAGGGCAAACTCCCTGCCTGAGTCCAGCTCCAGGGACAGCGACCTCTCAAACTCCCTCAGGTCCTCGGTTTCCTCCAGAGCCTCCTGGTCTGACAGGAGCCGCAGAGGGCTGGGGGCTGGGCTGAAGGCAGGACTGGCACATGGGCTGGGGATGGGGCTCACTGACATGGGGTTGGAGGAGAGGGAGGAAGGGGTGCAGGCTGAAGTAAGACTCAGGGCTGAGCCACCAGAATTCATCAGAAGTCCATGGCTAGTACTTCCTACTGGACTGGACCTGGTCCTGAAGACACAACAAGACAAAAACTGAATAAAGACTGGAGGAAAAGAAATATAAAAGTGATGTGCTGATATAGATATAATAGCTATTGCTACAAGTACTCCTACTGTATGCCACTTGCTGCTACTCTATTACTGTGATACTATTTATTCCACTAATCCTGCTGCTGCACATTTTTACTACACTACTGCTACAATTACTACGACTACTTCTTGTCATTCAAAACGTCTAAAATAGGAATATAAATTTGATGTATCATGTAACATACACAAGAATGCTACCTTTTGTACTTTTGCTACTGAAATAACACTGAGGATGATACACGTATATGTGTACATAGACATAGAATGTTTTATTATGCACAAATGTTAATAATAATAATAATAATAATAGTGGCTACTTGTATAGCGCACAGGTCCACTTTTCAGTGCTCATGGCGCTTCAAAAATGAAAAAATATCATATATTTACATGCATATACATATTCAAACATTTCAACAAAGAAAAAAAAATGGTAAACAAAAGCAAATATATACCATATAAAGAATACAACATATATCAATTAAAAATACAATATTAATCCAATATTAATGACATACAGCAATTACAGTCCTCAGTATGAAAGGAACAGATAAGTTTTAAGTTTGGATTTGAATGACTCTGTAGATGACAGTTCCCTTAACTGAAGAGGTAACTGATTCCACAATTTTGGTCCAATAACGGAAAAAGCACGATCACCATACCCATGTTTTACTCTGGGTGTTTGGAGTAAGAATGCATCTGATGATGAACGTAGCCTTCGTGTCGGATTGCATTTTTGAACAGAATTACTTATGTATATTGGGGAAAAAGAATGAACTGAATGATGTACTAATAACAGAATCTTGAAAATAATCCTTTTTTCTACAGGTAACCAATGTAAGGAACGGAGAACTGGTGACATGGAATCAAACTTATTAGTAAAAGTTAACAATCGGGCAGCAGAATTTTGCAACCGTTGAAGTTTTGTGACATCTTTTTTTGAAAGATTACACAACAATGAATTCGAAAAATCCAACCGAGAAGAAATCAAAGCATGAATAAGTATCTCAGCTGCAGATTTAGACAAATATTTCCTTATGAAACTTAAATTACGCAACTGATATCAAACATTCCGCTGAATATGAGTTACATGACTTCGAAATGACATTTCCTGATCAAATATGACACCTAAATTACGGGCTGTTTTCGACGGAGTAATGCAAGTGCTACCGATGTTGACATGACATGACTGATAATCAACTTTGCTTAACATATGCTTTGATCCCAATAACAGAAACTCAGATTTATCATCATTTAGTTTAAGGCCATTGGATGTAAGCCAAATTTTCAGGTCTTGCAAACATGCTTCGAGTTTTACAATGGCGGATGACAATGAAGACACAGTGGGTTTAAAAGACAAATAAAGTTGTATATCATCCGCATAACAATGATAACTAATACAATGCTTGCGAAATACTTCACTAATTGGTTGTATATACAGAGAAAAAAGCAGCGGGCCTCCAACAGAACCTTGAGGTACACCAAACTTTGTCATAGTTTTACAAGAGGTAGAATCACCAATTCTGACATAATGAGATCGATCACATAAGTAGGATATAAACCAATCAAGAACAGTTCCTTTGATGCCCAAATATCTCAATCGCTGAATCAGAATAGCATGGTCGACTGTGTCAAAAGCTGAGCTCATATCAAGCATGATAAGAGCAGTGATGTTACCACTATCTAATTCTCTGAACACAATATCTGATAAGTTGACTAACAGTGTTTCTACACTATGACCCATGTAAGACAGGCACCCCTTTTGACACACTTCTTGTCAGTAAAAGCATGCAGTTAATACGGTAATTGTTGACTCACAGTGTACACAGGTAATTTATAACGTAGAGTGGATTTACAATTATAGATCCCATTCTAATTCAAAGTGAAAATAAATCATATGTATAGATTTGGTATGGCACTATTTTCTCTATTAGAGGCACCAGACTTTCCCCCAGAAAAGAAAAGAAAAAATCTTTCTCTCCTGACCTATAATGATTATTCTGGATTCCATGAGCACTGAAGTTCTCCTGGCTACAGCTAAGTCCAGCAGTATGAAGCCCATCCTCCTGGTCAACAGACATCCCACGACTCTTCAATAGCCCTGAGCTGTTTCTCACATGGCCAATATTGACATCATCACCTGACCCGGTCACCTGACCTGTAACAAAAACCAAGAACTTATTTGAAGTAAAAAACGACACAATGCTTGCTCGCACCAGGTATACTCTAGATGCCACTACAGTCATTCAGTTTGATATCACATCATTATTTATAACATCATTACTTTTACAGTTGAAATGATTTTCATCCTTACATGTTTTGGGTCTATATGCTGAAGTGAGATGTTGAACCCTAATCACGCTGGGCTTTTTTGGCTATGTCAAAATCAGAGGGGGGTGGATTCTACTGGCCATCAGTGGTGCAATCCTATGAAATATGCCACGTGTGACACCCACATCGTTATCTACAAGATTGTGTCTTAAGCTTTGATGAAATTATCAATTACTATTTTGATTATTCGAGGATGCAAATTGAGCCTAAGATCTTGTTTCAGCCTAGCACTGAGAGTCTATTTTTTTTTTTCATCTGTATGTCTGTTTTAACATATTTAACAATTGCACATCATTAAAAACTTCCAAAAGTCATTTCAATTCTTATGTATTTCATCATTTTTGGAATTTATTATCTATTTCTTTGTTTTTTTAAACCCTTTTTTATTGGAAATTGTCAATGACCACTTTTCTACCATAATTAGCATCAAATTTAAGCAATTAAAGTGATTAATAGTAATAAAAGTCAGGTTTTTGTGAGTTTTATGACAGAGCAGTTTTCCATAGGAAACATGAAAAAAATGAACAAAATTTTGCCCTTTTTGTGGCGACATGCATACAAAAGAGGGCATGGCTTCGTAACGGTATCTACGGACGTTGCAAATTTAGTCTCAAAAGTTGCGTGCGACATGAACAAAAAAAGTCAAGAAGCCTTGTGACGAGGCCTTCTTGCATTGCAGAATTATTGCATGAAATGTTGAGGAGGGGGGATTCTTATCCAGTGATAGCAGCACAAAAACATTTGAACCAATGGTCTCATTTTCTTCACATTTCACCAATGTGTTCTCTTATATTGCTGCATTCACTCAATCAACATTTAAATATGTATTTGAGGTAAATTCTCTTTAACGTTGACAAGTTTGTTTGATGGTAAACATATATAGAATTACTATAAGTTGTGTTATATGAAATATTGTCAATATGATCAAAACTGTCAACATCAAGACAACAACCAGATCCATACTAAATGCATTGACATGTACATGTGAGAATAAATTGTGAAACTGAGAATTTTATGCTCCAACAAAATGGGTTTCATACCATTTCTATTTCTGCTAGCTGGTCCATCCATCCATGGTATGTCTGCCTCTGCAGTGATTGGCAGGCTGTGATCACTCCCCCATCGCAGTACATCCCCTCCACTGCTGCACACCTCTTCTGGACCTACACCTCTAAGCTTGCCGAGTGAACCCGAGTGTTGGGTGGGCAGTGATAGGTTGGAGCCCTTACCCTCGGGGGCCTGTCGATTTCGGGAACCTGTAGGCAGTGCGGCAGTGGAGGAATGTTTCCCAGAGGGGGGTTTGTGCACTAGTTTCTTCAGCAGCTCCTTCCTGGCTGGAAAGGCCTTCTTGCCCATATCTAAGCCCTCATGGTCCAAATAGGAAAGCTGCTGGCAGCTCTTTCGTCTTCGCTCCCCAGCAACACGACCATCAATTGTCACTAAGGGCTCCCTCTTTGGTCCATCATTGAAAAGAGTGGCAAATGGGGAGGATGAGTAGAGGGCTTGGAGAAAAGATTTTACTTTACCATTTGTGGACTGGAAGACATTAAGAGGCAAGGCACGGCCGATGAATTTCTCAGAACTGCAGAAATAAAGCCTGTGATGCAAAGACAAGAGAAGGGGCACTAAGCTACAAAAACCACAATAATGTCAAGGGATACCTTACTGAAGTTTATATGATCATAAGGAGGAACAGGTTGATAGAAAAGTGGTCACTGAAACATAGCTATTAGTTAAAGACGCTCAATCGTCGCAGGCGATTTGCAACTCAGTAGAAAAGCATGACACGCTGCTCCTCCCGTTACCGTACCCCCCCCCCCCCCCCGTACGTACCGAATGCCGAACACGAAGCTACGCAACGCACCAGCGAACACCCAGCTAGACTACAAGAGGCGTTCGAGCCGTCCACCCTAATTTCAACATGGACGCCCGAATATCTACCGAATGGGGCCGAATGGGTGCATGCACGCACAAAACCGCATAACAGCCATGCGCATGAAAATCTCTCCTACGGGGTCCGGTCATGACACAATTGAGAGAGCTGTGTGTGTACGTACGTACATTGTACATGTACCTGGCTACAGTCTCTGTTTATTTGCACTGTGGTGCCAATTTCAGCAATCTAAGCAATGATATGTTAAAATTTCTGGAAATATCCTATAACAATATTATAGATTATTTATATAATACGTTACTGAATATTTAGTTTTATGAGTATGGTTTAATGAAGAAATATTAAAACCCTAAGCTTCATATATATAGCAAGTTGCAATGCATATGGCAGGTTGTTTTGATCATTGTGCAGTGATCTGCTGCATATCCCATGTCAGCTGTGATACGTTCGGCCGGATCGTAACATGCAAAGTCGATATAAGGTCATCGGTATGTCAATATCAATGTGTGTGGTGTGCGTGTACTGTTTGGAATAAAAATTAAGTACTGCTTCTGTTCAGTTCAGTTCGGCAAAGCCTTTGGTTTAGTAATGAAACTCCACAATGGAGATCAAACAGCCGTCCAACTCGAAAGACTGCGAACGTATTTACTTGTATGACGCTATCGCAGGGCCCCCTTTTACCAAGGCCGGCCACAGGTACACTGTGCAGTGCAACTGTGGCCGTTGGCCCTGCACAGGCACAGCCGCTTCCCCGTCCTGAATCTACACACGCCTGAGCAAGTACATGATACAGGGTCTCCGACCCAAACGTCCATGTTCAAAATGGACAGCTCTGCGGTCATGTCCGCAACCCATGACGGTGTGCCATCGTCCATGATGGCCATCCTCACATTTACCCGCACACATGTATCTATTGTCAACTGATTGTGGTCTGTACTCTAGTCTGATCTGATCTGACAAGTATAGTTGACGAGTGACGACGATCGACGATGCGATGATGAGAGGAGTCTACTATAGAAGGTGCATATATGTATGTACATATGTAAAGGCAGCTCAGGTGCTATAGTAACTACGGCTGGCGATATTGCGATCGCTACCGTGTATACCATGCATGCAATTCACATGTACAGTACGTACACACATCTCAGCTGAGCTCAGCGCTCAAGCGAGAAATCGAGATACTATAGCGTGATACATTGCAGCAGGGATGCTTCGTAGTAACTTCGGAAGCGAGTTTACGTGGCGCCACCCGCGGCTGAAATATATCCATGTACCCTCCCGATTGAGTGTCTTTAATACATGCCCTACAGTCTTTGTTCTGTCCTGTTTCTATTTATAAGATCTTTGTCTTAATGCTCTCTTCATTTACTTGTGTTCCTTTTCTCTCTTAATTCATTTCTTGACAAAATGACATAGAGCCAAAACACACTGACTGGCACGTATTCAGGACATGCATTGTCATCTTGCTGTTTTTACCATATACAGGAAAAAAAAATGACATCTGATCTCCAATAAGACAAAAGAGATAAATATGTCTACCTTACACCATTTTTTTTTCCCTCAATGAATGTCTTCATTGTGACTTTGATGAAGAAATAATGCAGTTACTTTGTTCTTTAAAAAAAGAAAAATTAGACCCTGCTTAGAAGTACAGTAAAAGTGGATATTTTTGCATGACTAATTTTTCATGCTTTCTTTGAAACCAAAAGCAACTATATATATGATGAAACAATGACATACCTCTGACTGGATGCAAGCTGTATGCTGACAATAGCTGCAATGTCTGGGGCAAGTTTTAGCGCACCCTTGGAGGATCTACAGAATTTATTCTGGCACTCCACATTGCCACAACCCTCAGTAATCTGGTAGTAGTACCTGCCACAATAAAAACAGTACAAAACATATCACATTTTTTTACAGACTTATTCACTTAAGAAACGTATTTGTTGTTCTCCATAATATTCTTAAGTTTATTATGAAATAAATCACAACAAATCTCAAACAAACTGTACAATATATTATTACAGCAAGATCAGTTGCTTGGTTACTGGATGCATAGCAGTATAATATATACCTTCAAGCCACACATGGGAAAATAATGATGTGACTACATACACTGTCAAATTTTTCACATGCAATTTGGAGCTTACAGTTTGATTACTAACATTACACAAGCTTTTAATGAAAATAAACTATATATGCAAAGTTCAAATTTTAGGGCAAACCTTTTCACCAGCTGCTCAAGGTAGGATTTTGCCAGTGCTCCTGCAGTGTTAGGTGTGTCATAGCTCCTGGCAGGTTCGGCTTCCTGGACCGACAGGTTGCTGTCTGAGAGTGCTGCCAAGTTGCTAGCACTAAGATTTCTGTTGGGTGAGGGAAAAGTGTAAAGCATTATCATTATTATATCAACTGCTGAGATTAAATTACTGTCTTGAAAGGCAATTTACAAAATGTTTGTGGCTGATATGTCAAGTGTAGATCAACAATTTTGTAAGTGAGGGGATATATATCCCAAGGAGAATTTGGTTAAGAGCAAAGTTAGTTAACCAATTGGGCATAACACAAGGCTTATGTGAAATATATCACATGAGACCAGACAAGAAAAGCTCATTCTATTAATTTCTGTGTCTGTTTTTTGATTAAGCAAAACATTCCCATGCCCAAACATATGTAATATTGCACGACTGCAATACATATCCAACAGGTAGCTTTGCTATAAGTGAAGGAGTAAGACTGTATTAATATGAGGACTTACCAATGGGTATGGTCAAATTTTAATCTTTGGAAAGATAATAAAGAAGACATGAGACCCAGTGGGTTTAGCGTTCAACTGAGTAAGTTCCCCTTTCACACATTCTTACAGATTATTACCTAATGAACATAGCAAATTTGGGTGCTTTGGGGGACCTCCATGTTGACATGGTGTCCATTTGTTTATTTCATCACATTTGTGATCACATCACATTTGTAATACCTGCCAAGTTTGTAGTATTTTTCACCATGCATTTTTTAGAAGATGAAAGTGTGAATAATAGCATGTGTAGCACTGGCCCTATGGTGCTGATCTCTGGACCCCAATAAACAATGTTCAAAGTACACTCACTCATGCCTTCATTCAATGTATTTCTGGCTTCATAGAAAAAAAGAAGATCTTTTACAGATTATATAATTTGGTGTTTGGGGGAGGGGGACATGAGTGCCCATTTGTGCTTGCAGTGTATGTTCTATCATCCTAGCAATAATACCTGCAAGATTTAGAGACAAATTTAACCATGCATTTTCAAGAAGAAGATGACAGTGTGAAAATTCGTCCCATTTCAGTCCCCCTCCTCTATTTGGGCCCCAACAGAATATCCCTGGATCTGACATGAACAAACTTGAAACTACGCTCAAACACATATTTCCTTATAGCATTCTAGCTCTGTCATTTCTATTTTTTTTTTTTTGGGGGGGGGATAGAATAAAGAATCTATAATTTGGAGGGAAATGTTTCTAAATTTTAGGGAGAGCATTGTGCTCATATGAAAAACAACAAAAAAAAAAAAAACAACAACAAAAAAACAACAAATGAGCTCCCATCATCCTAGGAATCTTACCTGCCAAGTTTGGTGGTATGTTGGTTTTCAAGAAGAAATTTTATGAAAGAAAGTTTATGCAGGACGTATGTATGCCTATTGCAATAGCTTAATACTTGAGCCTCTGGCACAGTTGAGC
The DNA here is from genome assembly GCF_964275005.1 of Diadema setosum. Taxonomy (NCBI): domain Eukaryota; kingdom Metazoa; phylum Echinodermata; class Echinoidea; order Diadematoida; family Diadematidae; genus Diadema; species Diadema setosum. Next base: position 17,571,937 of record NC_092703.1, on the reverse strand, counting down.
TCCAATCAAAAAGGTAGCTATAATTTGTACATTAGTGTGGCATGAAATGCAACATTCATTAAAAAAAGGAAGTCTTTCTACACTTGAAAACAGCAGCCTCCAGTATTCAAGTTCTCAGATGACTTGATTACTCCAATACACTTTAAAGGGAAGGTAAACCCAAAGAGCAATGTGGATTGAGTGAAAGCAGCAACATTAGTAGAACACATCAGTGAAAGTTTGAGAAAAATCGGACAATCGATGCAAAAGTTATGAATTTTTAAAGTTTTGGTGTTGGAACTGCTGGATGAGGAGACTACTAGAGGATATGACGTATGAGTGGACAACAATACAAAGAAAATATAAAGGATATTCAACAAAAATTCACTTTTCTAGAATTATGAAAGAGCAGTGGACCAACCGCTTTCAGAAAGCAGGGGAAATAATTGCAACCCTTAACATATGTCAATATCAAGTTGATGGAATTTGTAATTTTCATGAAAAATGGATTTTTGTAGTATTTTCTTTATATTTTCTTGATATTGTAGTCCACTCATACGTCATAACCTCTAGTAGTCTCCTCATCCAGCGGTTCCAACACAAAAACTTTAAAAATTCATAACTTTTGCATCGATTGTCCGATTTTCTTCAAACTTTCACTGATGAGTTCTGCTAATGTTGCTGCTTTCACTCAATCCACATTGTTCTTGGGGTTTATCTTCCCTTTAAGCCAGACTTCACTAAATCGGCTTTGTCAAAGTCTGCACGCATGAGCATAAATACTTTCTCTCTGGTAGAAGCATCCTGTTAAACATTACCAAATAGCAGTAGGAACAAAAAATGTCCAATGGCTATATGAGCAAACAAAATACACAAACAAGGAAATACTAAGTGAATATAAACAAACAAAAAGAAATTCTGGGTAATTACAAATGATGAGCTGACCTTTTCAAATCTGTCAATTTGGCAAGGCTGTTTGACCGCACTCGTCCCTCCAGAAGCAAGGCATCCACAGAGCCTCTGCGTGTGGTTGCAGCCAGCTTGGGCTGGCTGGAGGAGAGTTGTCTGCAGCAGCAGAAACAGCAAAAAACAAACAAATGATGACGATGATAATGATGATAATAATAATAGTAAATTTAGTAATAGTAGTAGTGGTGGTAGTAGTAGTGGTGGTAGTAGTAGTAGTAGTAGTAGTAGTAGTAGTAGTAGTAGTAGTAGTAATAATAATAATAATAATAATAATAATAATATTAATAATAATAATACCAATATAAATATACAAATAAATATATAAAGAATAGAGACAAATATGATGTATCACCATTCACAATCACTCCATCTACCATGTGTGTAGAACCTCTGAATGCTCAACCATGTCACAGATTGCTTCAGAACTGGTAAAATGTTCCTTCTTCCTATGAGAAATAGACTTAAAATATGAACCATACTAGTAAAATGAAAGTACACATACAGTGACAAGTCAGGAAATAAAGAGCACAACACTGAAGATATAATATGATTATGATAATATCATATATGCCCACAAAATTCAAATAAGTTTATAGTTGCAGCCATTTAATGGAATAAGAATTTACACCCCTGAAGGAATCTTACTGTCAGCTGGTGTGTTATTTACTGCCTCCTACATCTGTTTTCCACAGGGACTGTACCTGTCCACTGAGACAAGTTTGATGACATACACTTATAATGGCTATAAGTACCGGTAATATGGCTGATTCTCTTTTCCTTCATGAAAATTGGTGTCATGGTGTAGTGATTTCCAACCTCGTTAGAGAAACATCCGTCTTCATGTATTCACTCAAAAATACACTGACTGATGTATAAGAATAAGAGAAATGATACTGCCATTTTGTAACAACATAGTTGCGAAGTTATCTCTCCACCCACCCATCTCTCTGTGCTTCTCTCCACCCAGGAGTATAAATGGTTACCCGGTAGGATGAGAATGTTTATATTGGTTGATCAGCATGTGCGTGCCTGTAAAATGGCGACTGGCTGGAATGCTCCCCAGAGAGTGGAGAGTGAGCACTGTCAGTGCTGTTGGGAAATATCCAGACACCGGGGTAATAATACTGTATACGCCGAATATTTTGCGAATTACGAGAGTCAGCTGATATTCGCGAAATTAAAAACACGCGAAAATATCGACTCTGATCCTGATATGAATGTGACGTACGCGTACACATTTCTCCGTTCAGTACAGGACTCTACGATCGCGAATTTTCAGTAACCACTCGCGAAATCGTCGGAAAGTCTTGATTCGCAAAAATTTAGACTCGCGAAATATATGGCATATACAGTAGTATGTAGCGCTTTGAGCACTCTACAGAGTGGATTTAGCGCAATATAACTTAATATTATTATTATTATCTGAACAAAGATTGTAGGTGCCTACAAACACCATTTTGCTGAGATTTAATGATTTTGACTTGTTTTTCCTTTTTCTTTCAGTGCACATGTACAATTAATGCTTTAAAACATATAACATTAAGATGTACAAACAAAGACGTGAATCAAGAATGCCATGATATTCTAATAATTCAATCACTACATGACCGATTAATATACATCTTCACAAAATAAGTGCAATTCATGCAAGTTCCTTTCAAGACTTGATGGGTTATTCTTCCATGCAGATCTCAGGTAAATCATATTTTTGGTTTATTACACTTGAGTTACTTTATCATACAATAGTGTAAATTCCTTGGTAGTTCTATGTATCATACATGTACAACAGCCCAGAAGTACAAGTGTACCTGGCAAGTCTCAGTCGTCCTGATCCATGAGGCCTGTCCATGTTGGCACTGGGGATGTTCTTCTTTGGGATGGCCCCTGCAGGTCCCACAGGGGGCCTTCGATGGGTGGCCAGGGTGTTGGTGCTTCCACTCATGGGACTGTATACATGAAGGACAGATGTATTTGTAATGTACCCGTGTGATGGGGGAAGACAATTCCAAAGGGAACATGTGATTTGCTGAACTATAAAAACAATCAGCCACATTTGTTAATTGTACATGTAAATTATGAATATATGGCAGGGAATAATTTTCATTCTCGAAATTGAATAGCAATTTTTGTCGATGGACATACATTTTTAACAATATGGTATACAAGTCTATGTAATGAAATTGCTACGCTAATTACATTTTGTATAGCAGTCATACCAAAATGCATAGCAAATTGCTATGCGATACCAGGAAAATTATTCCCTGTAGGGCCTATGTACATTGTATCTGGACCATGGTTGCAGAGTAATACAGACGTATAATTGTATAACTGCATAAAATCTGCACCTTGTTTACTACTAGTGACTATAAATTTTGCATGGTTAACCTTTCTTTGTTCCAATACCAGAATACAACAATATTTTGATTTGATAACTTTTTATCAAGTAACTTATGTCCTTCCCCATACTCCTGAAATTGACATGACCTTGAAGTCAGCATATTATGCAGGATATCATTAGATGAAAACATTCAACAGCAAACTATCCTGGCTGCAGGTATCCTCAAATCATCATTTTATTTTTGCTTAATATTCCTGGTTCACATTCACAATGCTTGTCTTGTTCTCCAACAAGGCAGTCAGTATTTAAGGTGGGTTGCTAATAATAGCCGGGGGGGGGGGGGGGGGGGGGAACCAAAAATCTTCCTCACCTATCCCACATCAGTATATGATGACATAAATGGTATCCCGGAGACCAAATAAAAATCTGCCATTTTGTTGAATTATTACATTTTTTAAAAAGGTTGTACCCTGGGTGCCAAAAAGAGGAAATTATTTTGGTGCTGGAGCTAGCACGCGCTAGCCACTGCACTGCACTGCACTGAAGCACACGCAAGTGGTAGCACAGCATGCCATGCACGTATAGTATAACATGCAGTGGCATGGGAATGACTATGTACACGCACACACAGTGCATGCATTTTTCTCTGGCTGTCCTCGAGTGGACGTGAGGTGGCGCTACACAACGTGGTAACTCGGGGTACTATTGTACCCCGGGGTAACGCGTGATGCATCATATACAGATGTACCATTCTAATCATAATTTTGGTGTCACATCTCTTTGAATAGAAGTAGAGAATTGCAATCAACTGATTAGCAAAAGTCTGTGAATCATTGAATCACTTTCAAATCAAATCAAATTATCAAATTATTGTCAATATTCCGTATTCACCAAGTCTATTAATTCTTTTAAAAAAATCCTATGGTTTGTACAAAAAAAAATGTATTTGTATACATGTATTACGCTTGTTATGAATTGCAGAAATAAATAAATATAAAAATCAAAATCAAATCAAGCAAGTATATCTGTGAGTACATTTCCATATTATAAGCAGAGTTGCTTGCTTGCTTGCTTAATTCAAGTGGTGTTCTCGATTCACAATGCCAATGGCACTCCAAGTTTGTCTGTCCAGCATTGCAGTCTTTATCTCATTGGTGTCTCGACCAGTGTCTCTCTTAAGTGGTCAACAAAGTCGATTGAAGACATGAAGCTACCATCTATACACTAAATTTACTCATCAGTAAATATTAGTGTATAGATGATTGTTAGTGTATTATATTTTTCGCCCTGTTAGGGACGAAAATTTTGCATTTTCAATTATGAAATTGACAACTTCAAGACAAGAAAAGTGCCTTTTCAATATTGTTCATTTTGGTCTTAAAATAATTGATTGATTATTTGTTGTTTGTTTGTGTGCTCTTTTTGTTTTTTTTTCTTGGCAGCGCCACTCATTGATGACACGGGACAGGTGTCTTAATACTATGACTATTGAATCTGCTCAAAAGTGGCAATACACAAGAACAATCTGTCTGTTCAGAGGAGACTCTTGTTACGATTTTTTTTTTAAATTACTTTGATGGTTCTCATCTACCAGATTTATAGTCCCTATGGCCTAGATATAGATTCTATTTCAAATAGGGAGAGAATTCTGAGAAGTCAGATGGTATTCTTAGTGAAACATCAAATCCCCAATGGTATAGAACCTAGCTAGAATGATCTTTCGGTCAATCCAAAGACACAAAGTAGAATCTACCACTACATGGAACCTACAGGTGTAGTAGTACCATAACAAAGTACCACTACATGGAATTCACAGTACAATAATATAAAGAATATAAAGCAAAGGGCGTTTCAAGTTGTCTCTAAGGCCAGTGTTCGAGGCAACTTAAAGCCTAGCCCGATCAGACGCTGTGTACACTTGTGTACAGTGACAGGGCAGGGCTGTGTGTAGAATCTAGTGAATAAAGCCCTTCGCATTCTCATCCGACGTACTGTCCTTGTCATAATCTGATAATGCACTATTTTTTAGTGGCAGTAATTAGACAGAAAGATCCGTCTGTCCGGAGGAGTCTTTTATTTTTTTTAACGTTATCACCGTGAAGCTAGACGCAGTCTCCGTGGAACATATCCCCGACGACCAGATACAGACCGATCTTTCTGTCAATGCAGTAGATCTAATTGTATATTGATGGTGCAATACTAACCACAGACATGTCCCCAGAATCATGACGTAACAATGTTACTGTCTGGAGTTCACGGCATACATTAGATCTAATGTTAGAACCCCACATGCCCCGTCTATGTAGAAAAAAAATATCAGGAAAGCCATGCACGATACAAATTTAGGCCAACATCCAAAAACGGGTCAACTCAAAACAATTGTTCCTACCTGGAAAAGTAGTAGGAAATAGTAGGTTCTATTCAATCAAAAGAAAATGAAATAGGTCTAGCTGAGTTGAACGGGGAAGTGGGAATTGATCCCAACGCCTACATTACAGTTAATGACAGAGGGGAAAGAACAACCAGAGGGAACAGCAGAAGAATCCAAAGAACACTGACCAAGAAAGATGTACACAAGTACTCATTCTTCCATTGGACAGCAGTACTGCCAGTAGGCCTACCGGTATGGTAGCCCTACTACATATCGACCACCCTTATTGAAACCGACCGCGTATAATTCGCGCACTGAACACTTAATACGCACTTCTCTGCGCGCAAAGCACATGAAAATGGATTGGCTTTGAATGTAGATTAGGATGGTGTGGGAAAACGCGATAATTCACTCTTCATTAATGGTTTTAATCAAGGACAAAATTTCGAATGAATATTTTCACCGAATCGTAATGACAGCACAATGTAATGTCTATGGAAGTTTCTAAAAGGCTTCTAAAAAGCTTCGTACAACACGGTGTTCAATACAACTCGGTTTACGTGCATTGTCAATGCAAAATCAGCGGTCGATCCTAAAAACGCGATTTACCGCGGGGAGCTGAAACGAGGCCACGCAAGTTCGTCGGCGATATTTTTGCACTGAAACTTCGAATCGAAAAGGGAACAACGGCATTTGATAGAGCTGGATTTTCTCAATCACGTAGGTCAAGTTTTTTACGTGAATTTCAGTGTTAAATATTCTTATCAAGCAAATAAACATTAGGCGGTCGATTAGTAGTAGGTCCAACCCTACATTGTAACTTACTTGACGAGGAAACAGTCACGTCTACATGGGTACAGCCAATGCAGTCTTCAAACAGAGACTTCAAATGTAAAACACTTTTCTTGCCCTGCACACCATAATACTCATAACGTTGGTGGAGTACAGATAATTCTGAGTATTGTATACCGGAACAGAAACAGAAACAGAAAAAGAGATGTATGCGACCCTGAATCACACGGCACTCTGCAGCTGCACAGCAGCAGCGCAGCGGCGACGAGCGCCGGTGGGGTTACCGGTCGATCCCGGCACGATCGCTCTATCCTCCATTCGACTATGAACAACATCATCAGCAGCAGTTCGTTAGCGATAGTGGTCGCTTAGTCTGGCTGGGCAGACAATATAGCAACCATAACCATTGGTTAGTTCAGCTAAAACAATAAAATATGCACAATCACAAACTCACCTTGTTTACAAGACATGCATGGGAATTCGCTGGTGGTATAACTTGACTGATGTGTAATTGCGCTACGGTTAGATAGGAAATACATGTATAATTGTCCTGTTTTCGGTGACCGGTTTCAACACAACGTTTGTAGTTTGTTGTGAAATTCAGATTATGTCTGTCGTCCGTCGTCCGTCACGTCCGTACGTACAAAAGGCCATCGTATGGAAGGCCATCGCCGCCAAAACGCGTGTCAACACCATACGCGTGCATGTCAGAACGTACGCATGGTTGTTTCGTAACGTACGCATGGTTCTGTCATAACGTACGCATGGACATTTGTCATTATAGTTCTATGAAATTCTTAGCGTACGCATGCTACTGTCATAACGTACGCATGTTACTGTCATAACGTACGCGTGGTCTTGCCATTACATACGTGTGCTTCTGTCATTACGTACGTATGGTCTAACAGATTTTTGTCATTACGTACGTAAGGTCTTGGAATTACATACGTATGGTCTCGTCATTACGTACGTATGGCCTTTTCCTTACGTACGCGTGGTCTTGTCATTACGTGCGTATGGTCTCGTCATTACGTACGCATAGTCTTTTCATTTCGTGAGCAATATATAGCGGGTATGTTGGAATGACCAATTTGGCGGTAGTCCCTATATGATACCAATTAAGGAGGCTCAAGAACAAGAGTTCCAACTGGCAGTAACTATTCAAACAGCTGTCAATTTTGTAAGGATTCACAAAAGAATTCCACAGGTGTATTTGTGCCTTTGGCGGTTGGGATTCTATGCCGCCGTCTTTCTAAGCAATCTGAAGAGTTCCAACTGGCAGTAACTATTCAAACAGCTGTCAATTTTGTATGGATTCACAAAAGAATTCCACAGGTGCATTTGTGCCTTTGGCGATTGGGATTGTATGCCGCCGTCTTTCCAAGCAATCTGAAGATACTTTTGAGCACTAGCATAATGTTGGCCGTATATTTCGCTTGTTTATTTTTTCAATGAAATTACATTTTACCTGATGGTAAAGCACATTGAACAGAAGTAAATCCTGTCCAAAACAATGTGCAAAGTTCAATCATAAATCTGAGGCATAATGTGAAAATATTTGAAACTGTATATCCTGACTGGAAAGCCTATATTATCATTTTCCGATCAACTTCGTCAAATGAAGCTAATAATTATGTGATTATAACAATGGACCTACTACTTATTGACATTCATCGCCTGTTAATCAATTCATGCACCTGTTTCTGTTAAAGGCGTCACAATAACTTTTTGCTGTAAATATGCTTTCCTGCTTTGATCATATTGCCATATCCTTCATAATATAAGATATTCAGCCTGAATGGAAATAACACTACGTTTTGAAAATCTAGAAACTACATGCGCGGAAGATAATAACTCTCTTAGATCCGGAAAAATGAAAAAAAAAAAAAAAAAGAGAGAGAGAGAGAGAGAGAAAATGCGTGTGCAGCGGTAGTGTATTTTGGGAAAAGATCGCTCAAGTGATCTCATTTGCACGTACTTTACAAGAGAAAGTGAATACTTTGGCAAGTGGATCGTGATTTGTAATCTAATTTTCCCATTTCTCGCACATTGGTTCAAAGTATACATGGACAGTAGCGA